>NC_135497.1:196617573-196655351 GCF_052857255.1 Amblyomma americanum | reverse complement strand
TCAAGAAAAGCAGGAGGCGCTCGTTTCAGCAAACTGAATTTGTTAGCTTTAAATGTATTGTGCAAGATTAATGTCCAGTTGCGCGAATATTCGCAAAACCGTATACAGTTGCTCAGGTTTCCTGCTGACACCTTGGTGGTCGATCAACAGCGGACGCGGTCACCTCGCTAAGCGACCACGTCAAGTTAGCATACAAGTATAGGATGGAGACGAACTGAGGAAAATTCAGGCAGCACGTACGACTGTGCCGCTCCACTCGGACGCACATGACATTGCTCAATAGCCGTTGAAACGTGTAAACTCTCAGGGTGCCTCTACCACTCCCTGAGATAAAGACAAAATAAATATTTCAGGTACTATCTGCTAAGGCTAAAGGCACCCATGCTGACTGGCCATCTGTGCTACTCCGGAGAGATTGGCCCATGCAAGACTGGGTACCGTGCATCACTGCTACTCAGTGACCACTATGAGAAGTCTGTAAGCAGTGTATATATGTGCGAGGTTGTCGAATTTCGATGGAGGCGAAATTCTAGAGGCCCGTGTACTGTGCGATGTCAGAGCACGTTAAAAAACCCCAGGTGGTCGAAATTATCCGGAGCCCTTCACTACGGCGTTCCTCACAGCCTGTGTCGATTTGGGACGTAAAACCCCAATAGTCGATCCAGTAATCGATACAATCCACAATATTATGTAAATTAATCGTGTCAGTCGTGAAAGGCCGGTGAACGGAAGCAATCGTGCGCGTAGGCGCGTAGAGCGAAGGGTATTTTGGTATCACCCTCTGCAGCGATCTTTCTTGGCGTGCACACATCACCACAGTCATATCAGCTGCCAACAGGTCTCTAGGCTTACAAATCGCTTAGCTTATCAGACCTAAACTTGAGTACGCCAGTTCCACCTGGAACCCACAGCAAATATACCTCGAAGCTCGCAAATATACCTTTGTCAGCGAAGAAGTGGCCGGATTCTTCTCGATTAAAAGCAAACTGGTTTATTTGAACTCACGAATACAAGGGTAAAACGAACTGGTTCATTAATACGTAGTAGGTTCGAAGGATCTGCAGAGTTGGGAGGACCGTGCTGACGTGTCTCGTTTCGTCGGCGTCTCGTCTCTCTGAACAAAGGTGTAAAACAACTAGAAGTTTACGCGAGGTCGTCAGCGCGTGCTTTGATCAACACATGGAGGATATGCGCCGTTATCTACGCTGTGTCCGTGCCCTCGTTTCTTTCTGCTTTAACCGCAAGGCCACTGGCTTTATTTTTTTTTCCCCCTAGGCCTCCAGATATCTGCCCGTTCCCAGGAAAGACGTGAATTTTAGAACGGAGTTATTGCCAGCTCGGAGCAGTTATTATTAGCGTCGTTGTTACTGTAAACATTTAAAATACGCGAATAGAAGGCACCAGTCACAGGCCAACAACTGCCATCGGACAGGCGCATCGCATGCAGAAAGGAGACAGTGAAAGCGGAATCAGAGAAAGCGCGAAGAATCGAGAAGAAGGAAAACAATCACGGGCTCAGCAGTGGAACCGAAAACGGAGAAAACCGGAGGAAGGTTCTTTTTTAAACTATTACTTTCATAACTCACTCTCCTGGACCACTACCGTGAGTAGTTATCGCTTGTGACTCCATGACCCGCAGCTAGCAAGCAATGCCGGTCTCGTCAAAGGAAGGGCTGACCAGTCGAGCGAACCGGAAAGACTATGGACACAAAATACGGCCCCTTGGTTGCGTGCCGAAAAAACAAAAACGGCATTCAAAAATAAAGCACGATGGACTCGTCGCTTGACCGCTGAACAAACTGTCGCGCGCATAATTTTTTGATGAATTTACGAGGTCACGGTCATATATGTTAGAATGAATTTTGATTACTTGCATTAGCCTCGTCGTAAACGAAGAGCGCAGATGATCATTGCCATAAAGTTGGTGTTTGGTTTGGTTTATGGTTAATGGGGGTTTAACGTCCCAAAGCGACTCAGGCTAAGAGGGACGCCGTAGTGAAGGGCTCCGGGAATTTCGACCACCTGGGGTTCTTTAGCGTGCACTGACATCGCACAGTACATGGGCCTCTAGAATTTCGCCTCCATCGAAATTCGACAGCCGGGATCGAACCCGCGTCTTTTGGGCCAGCAGCCGAGCGCCATAGCCACTGAGCCACCGCGGCGGCTAAAAGGTTGGTGTTCCTCCGCGCCATACTAAACATTGTTTGTATTCATTTGTCCCCCAGCGCTTCTTAAAATTGCAACCACCTACCAAGTTATGTAGCTGACATTACTGACTTTAATACATTTAAGACTACCGTGTGCAATCTCACTTCATAAGTTCTGTTAACTTCCCTTGCATTTGTTCTCGCTGTCATTTTTTTTTCGCCTCAAAAGTGTTTTTTTTTTGCCTTGTTAATCGTTACTGTCTCTGTTTCTTTCTTTCTCTCCCTTTTTTTTTGCCGCCTCACAGCAGTTATTCTTGTGAACGCGTACGTACTTGCGCGAAGTAGACGGGACACAACAAAGAAAAACACACGACATGTACAGAGCGCAACTTCCAACTAGTTTGTTGTCTTAGAGGGCAGACACATTTATGCCCGTCTTCTTCGCTCAAGTACGCACCCGTTCAAACACGAACCAACTCGCCCGAACAAGAGTGTTACTTCAACAGTTATTCTTGCTCCACCGGGCCCTGATGGTATAGAAAAAAAAATAAACAGGGGTCCTACGCATCAAGCGCGATTGCACGTGCAGCAGCGAACGGCGCCGCATCCAACTATACGAACAGGCCACGAGTTTCCCGCGAGCGTAAGAAAGAAGTAATTCGATCATCGCTTCAAAAAGGCCTGAGCCGCATTTGTTTATGGTTTATGGGGGTTTAACGTCCCTAAGCGACTCTGGCTATGAGGGATGCTGTAGTGAAGGACTCCGAAAATTTCGACCACCTGGGGTTCTTTAACGTGCACTGACATCACACAGTTCACGGGCCTCTAGAATTTCGCCTCCATCGAAATTCGACAGCCGCGGCCGGGATCGAACCCGCATCTTTCGGGCCGACAGCTGAGAGCCGTAACCACTCAGCCACCGCGGCGGCCCTAGAGCCGCATTCGTGTTCACAAACTGCATGTATTTTCGTTGAATATCGTGAGACGACTGATGCCGTTTCGACGCGAGACAAACGCTGCAAATGATTGGACGCCAGTTACGTTTTCGGAAGGCGCAATTACTTGCAACCCAGTGTCCTTCCCTGAGAACATCTTTTCTTTTCTTTTCTTTTTTTCTTTTTGACAGCGGACGCTTCTGGAGAAAGATCCGGAACTTGCATCCTGTTCGACACGGTATACCCAGCAACGGCCATCCTTCCCTTTCCTCTGACGGGCGGCCGACATCACAGACTAGGTAACAATAGAGGGCACAGGAAACACGTCGCCGGGCACAATGTATCGGAAAGACGCAAGACCGATAAACGACGGCACGCGGGCAACACGACAGGAAGGCGGTGACATCGGGAGATGCAGCGCATGATCCGATCGTCGCCAGGTTCGGCACACTGATACGCCGTAGATGTACTATCGTCGAGAGCAAAGAAGAAAGAGAAAGGGTCGTACGATGTGACGTACGCAAGCTTTGTTTCCTGCGCACTTTGGACACATTTACCTGACGGTGCAGTGTATATTGCGCCTGAAATGAAACGTGCGGCATTGTGCAAGCTGCGAGAGCCCGCGCTCCCACAAAGCAGCGACTCACGTAACAACAGTTTCTAATGTTCTCGGAACTGAGTCACGCAGTAGCCAACGATAGAGCAGCCGAAGCCATTCTTGGGCCTCCGAAATCTTCGCGACTTCAGCCCCCGTTTCTTTGACGCGAGAAGCCGCATGCTTTTATCCGGACCGTTTGCAGTGCCGATCAACGAAGTACCAGAACAGCAAATTACGCAATTATTCAAATACCGAGAGAGAGAGGGGGGGGGGAGAGGAAGCTTTTAATATAGAGAAACAGATGCCCGAGAAAAAAAAAAAAGAAGGCAGGAAGCGAAAAAGAATAAAAAACGAAGGAAGCGCGGGAAGAAGATACTTTTTTTGAGGTCCATTTCGGGGAGGATATGAAGCTACTTATACCCGGGCAGCTTTTTCCATGACTTTATCAGTGGCATGGATCAACGTTGCACTACCATTCGACATCTGGCAGATAAGAGAAAATAGCCGTTCTGCTGTTCATTTCATAAATATGAAATATTGCGCGTCAGCATCAAATGAAGCGCGAACAAGACAACTGAAACGAGAGCAGCAAAGCGAGAATATTTTAGTTAAGAGGGACAAGATACCACAGTGCTCTTGATTTTCCCTTCGATGACGCCCAGACCGCTGCCTGTATTTCTTCTTCGGGAGCTATTATTTGTAAATTTATTATTTTTTTTTCGCGCCACAGTTATTCTTTTCGCGCGTCATTTGACGCTGATAATATGTTACTGGCGCACGGTAGTCGTAGTGTAGAAATGCGTAAGAGACATTGCGATATCTCGCACCAGATCTGACGTCACAAACCACACGAGACGTATTTCCTGTCCGTCCGGTGCAGTAGCCGGTGTACCTCTCAGGAAACGGTGCGGTGTCATTCGAAGCGAGAGCCGTCCGCGTGCCGCCGATATCGCATGACGGTTCCCGCCTCATTGTTTCCACTCATCGACGACTGACTTGGACTCGGACTTTCGATTTCCTTCCCTTTCCCTCGATTCTCTCTCGGTCGCAGCTGTATGCAGCAGCGAACATAATGCCACAGCGTGCACAGAAGTAGGTGGCGGCGCCTTTTGATCTTTCATCTCCGCTTCTTAGGCGGCTGCATCCGCTGCCTTCGCTTAATCGTATGGCATCTGCGTCACGGGTAGCTCAGATTTCGCGTCGCATAGTTTGCTATACTGATTGTATATGGCTGATTGTATGCTATACAATCAGCGTGGCCCAATAAATGTGCCGTATATATGCGGTTCCTATCTTCTCCACGCACCCGGGATAGTATAGCCTTGAAAGCCAGTCCAAGCACTGGTGTCATCGCAGGTGGAAGGCGGTTGACCGCGACGTCATGACAATAGGCTGACGCCATCGGGTGGAGGCCGTGCCAGCGATCAGGGGCTTTTGCAGGTTCGTTCTTGAGTTGCGCATGCGCAAAGGCCGCGGCTTTCCTTCGCCGCGTGATGAACACTTCAGCTCGTTCAAAAAAAAGAAAAAAAGCTCACACTCACGAAACAAATGGTTTCGCGACGATGATCGCTGTAGTCAGGCGCTATAAACATAATGTGCTCTGTGCCAACAGACGTCATTGCTACGAGAGCCAGCAGTAGTAGTAGTAAGTGGTTAATGTAAAATAAAAACAAAGAAGAAGGTAAAAGATTTTTGCCAACCCCAGCATCTGCCATCACTACGGCGGCGGCACCTGAGCACGCAAATAGAGGATAGCAGGCAGTTTTAAGAACTGAAATGATCGAGGGAGATGTGATAACTACACTATTTACATAACAATACATTTTTTCACAAGTCGCGGGCGTGCATAGTTAATTAAAGAAAGGAAAAACACACGCGCGCAACACTTCGCACACAACAGCTGGGGTGGGGCGCCCAGCTGTTAATAATAATAATAATAATAATAATAATAATAATAATAATAATAATAATAATAATAATAATAATAATAATAATAATAATAATAATTGGTTTTTGGGGGAAAGGAAATGGCGCAGTATCTGTCTCATATATCGTTGGACACCTGAACCGCGCCGTAAGGTAAGGGATAAAGGAGGGAGTGAAAGAAGAAAGGGAGAGAGAGGTGCCGTAGTGGAGGGCTCCGGAATAATTTCGACCACCTGGGGATCTTTAACGTGCACTGACATCGCACAGCACACGGGCGCCTTAGCGTTTTGTCTCCATAAAAACGCATCCGCCGCGGTCGGGTTCGAACCCGGGAACTCCGGATCAGTAGTCGAGCGCCCTAACCACTGAGCCACCGCGGCGGGGCAGCTGTTAATCCTCCGAGGTAGCGCACGCGGAGCGTTCGGTCACTGCCTGCGACACGGCCTGGCGCAAAACAAACGGGACGTCAAGCCCGTCTGTTCGAGAAACACCGCCGTTTCCAGAGCGGTTTATTACACGAAGGGGTATACGCTCGAGCGACGTTCCGTTAGCGTGCGTGCCACACGACAGTGACGGAAAGGGGTCGCATGCGACGCGTCCCGTGATTGGCAGGCCGCGTCGGCAGAGCCAGCGCGCTAAAGAGGGGCGACCGGGCACGAGGAAAAATGCAGCTCCGAAAGACAAACGACTGCCGTGTGTTCGCGTGACGTTGGGACGCCTTATCCCCGCATGCCTCTGCGCACTCTCCGCATGCCGGTTTTTCCCAGCGCAAAAACCGCGGCGTCACGCGAGCACAAGTGGAGAAAGGCTCTCTAGGAGCTCGGTTAGTGCGCCGCTCTGGATGGCTTTTGGTTTTGTTTATGGGGGTTTAACGTCCCAAAGCGACTGAGGCTATATGGGACGCCGCAGTGAAGGGCTGCGGAAATTTCCACCACCTGGGGTTCTTTGACGTGCACTGACATTGCGCAGCACACGGCCCTCTAGAATTTCGCCTCCATCGAAATCCGACCGCCGCGGCCGGGATCGAGCCCGCGTCTCTCGGGCCGACAGCCGAGCGCCGTAACCACTCAGCCACCGCGGCGGCTTGTTTCAAAAGGAGCACAGCATAGACTCCCTCTCGCTTTTCGCAACCTGAGAGGCACGGTAACACCTATCTTCGTTTCTCCTTGGTTTCATCAAGGACTAAACGAATTTGAATAAAGGAGTCGCTGTCTTGTATGTAAGTCGTTAGAAATAAAAGCTAGCACAAAAATTAAGGCATTTGTATCAAGAGGAGTTGACGTTTCATGGCGAATATACCACGCAGGATACTCTGTGGAACTAGTAGGTTTGTAATAAGCGTGGCACGGAAAATGGCACGGCGTATGTGTCTACCGTTTTGCTCTGTCGCGTGTTCGGCTCACGTGCGATCATTTGCATTCATAGCTGTTCCCGTGGGCGACGGCGCGAATTGAACGACACCTTAAAACGCTTAGCTCAAACTTTCACAGCATTTGGAACGATGATAACTCCTTTACTTGAACTTAAATGAGAGAAAGGTGCACGAAATGGTATTATTGTGCTTCTGGTAGTCCAAAGTGAGCCAGGAAAGCCCCTCTATCCCAGAAACAAGACGATTCTGTGCGTATATCAGCAAGCTAGTGCCGCCTGCGCCTTTCGTTATGGGAAAGCATTGCCATAATGATGTAACTTTCGCCACGGCAAAAAAAAAAAATGCAGTGAATACGGAAACCTAACGGCAATATGGGATTCCAATGAGATGGTTAAATAGCTGAGATTTCTTTGTTGCTATTAAATAACTTTTAAGGAAGGCCGCCGAATTATTCCCTACAAGTGCACAAGATCTATTCGAGCAAGATTTATGCATGAAGGATGGCAGAGCTGCAAGTAAAAAAAAAATAGTTTTGCATTTCGCTTTGTCTTGTAGTAAACAGTTCGGATTACAAATGCAGTCAAAGCGCACCACTGACAAAAAAAAAAAAACGCAAATAAAGTTCTGGTTCGGGTTAGGCCCGTTTCACATGCATGCGATTTTCGTCTGCGACGCTGCGAATACTGTCGGTCTGCGTCTGGGGAGGGCCGTCGGTCTAGACGCAGCCGGCTTGCGATCGAGTTTCGCCCGGTTGGTATTCAGTCGCAGCGTCGGTGTGATCGCTCTGCGACTGACCATTGGGAAGCGCCGAGATGGCGTGTGACGTGCATGGGGTCACGTGGGAGCTGTTGCTGCGGTCGAAGCAAAACTGTTTATTCTAATCAAAACATGCGAAATATTGCCTTGCATCTATAAATACGCTGGTCATAAAATCATCAACACATTCCGTGTGACGTTTCTGTCGCGTTTAATAATAGGTTGCCCATGCAAACCTTGCCTGTCCCTCCGACCGAATTCGCCGTGTCGGTGTTGCATATGAAAGCAGTGACCGAAAAACGCACTGCGGCCTCACCGACTACACCGGATATTTTCGGTCCAGTCGCTGCACGTGAAACGGGCCTTGGTTCGTTCATCATTGAACTGTTAGAAAGAGCGCAAAGAAGACGTGGACAATGCAAAAAACGTCTACAGACAAGACAGTGCCCGTCTTGTCTGTAACAGACAGCAGTTAAAAAAAATAGTTATCGTATTCCACATTCGCTTCCACCTCAGGAAACTGGACGCGGAGATTCGCCGTTATTTCCTACGAACTGTCTGATGAGCCGGCACATGCACGGCTGGCTCCGTTGAAACCAAGGAGCGGCGTGTCTATCTATATATGTCAAGGCAGCTTTTGCCAATGAGAGGACTAGCAGTTGTTGTAAAAGCAGATGTTAGTTTCATGAACCCGCACACAAGAAATGTCAAATAAATAAGCTGATGTTTCCAGCCACGGGACACAGCAAAAGCGATGGTCTCGATTGGGAATGAGGACATAGAAAGAAGCAGCGGCTTCGTATAGGCGTACTCAAAGGAAAGCTAAATGACATTAGCATTCAAGAAATTCGCAATAGACAGCTTACTGACTTTTACGACAGTATGGAAGAGGGCTGAGAAAGTACCGGTAATCGCATGCCTCGAATGTAAAGATGCTGAATCCAATTTAGTCTATGTTTAGGTGGCCTACACCACTGTTTCGAAAGGGAATCAGTTCTGTACTAATTTACCGTCTTGTGCGGAGTCATTCCTTGTGGGAATAGCGACATGAACGGTTCCCCTTTATTTGGTAATACAGTTTACGGAAGTGGAGTAATGCTCCTGAAAAAGCTTTTTACTTGTAGAAGTTTGCGCTTCGGCTAAGACACTTAAATTGGGACAATTATTTCAGTGCAGGACACATTTTGTCGACAGATTTTGGCATATAGGACCATCCTAACACTAAAACGCTATATACGCCAGAGACGAGAGCGTTATTGGGTCAACGCGCATTGTCCATCTCATGTGTGAAGAAAGCCCATGTAGTAATTGAACCAGCTCCGGCTAGTTCCTCAGCGTTCGTATAAAATTCATTAAAATACCGTTAATGAAGAAATATAATAGCTGAACAATACTCAAGATAGCTAAACAATAAAATAACATTAGAAGATTCGGATTAGGAAAGACGGAATATTTGCCTTTGCTGACATTATCTAGATCTGGACAGATCGCGCGGAATAGATGGCTTATATGATAACGTTGAACATGATTGAAACTGAGCTGACAAGCCCAGTTGACAAGGTATATTCTGATATCATGCTAATATGCTAACTAAAATGCAACAACATGCACTCTGCTCTAATTCGAATTGGTGACCGTTACTCTTTTTAACAGACAATATCCAGTATGGTAAATGAGCGAAATATGGTCTGTGTTAAAAATCTAATTTTATGGTTTCAACAATCTAATGCAACACTTTTTTCTTGATATAGATTTGCCAGGTACTGAAGGCCTTTCAGCGAAATTAAAAAAAAATTGGAGAGGGTGTTTCTTTTAAATCTCCACGAAAGTCCGCCTTTTCTATTTTTTCGAATTCTAGAGCATTTGAATGCCTAATTAAAAATCATCTGCCTGTTCTAGAAATGCAGCGCTCGTCCTGTATGATTCTTTTCTATGTCGTCGTCTTAAGCGCTATTCTTCCGTTTATTAGAAACGCAAATTTACTCCGAGGACAATAAAAAGGAAGAGTTAATACTGAGAAAAAATTTCATCTTCAGGTTTTTACTCCTTGTCACGTCATTGTCCTAAAAAGTGCCCCTAATGGAATGCTTACTTTATTAACAATGGTTGCCTAAAAAATAGATTTGCGGCGCTTCCAACAGAAAAGTTTGCGTGCAGTTATTGAAACAAATAATAGAGTTCCACTACATTTTGTATTACTTTCTGCGGTGATCTGGACTAAATATTTTGTGAAACCGTAAAAGCGACGATTTCCTCCTGGTGTGATATACTATTTTTTGCGAAAAAAAAAAATACAGCGTTTCTTGCAAAACAAAGTATGGTTCCCTTGTCGACATAGTTTCCCATCACATATAAACTATCATTGAAAAAAAAAGAGCCATGGGACTTCGATTACAGTCCTTATCTGAGCACAGTACATTATATCAGCCATTGATGCTGTCACGTGCTCTCTACTGTTGGACATAGTTCCGGCTCCTGCCTTCAATCGATAACCGTCAACGAAGCTTCCGAGGGGCCAGCGAACGGAATAAGAGAGATAACATCTCCGAAAGGTGTATTCTTTAGCCTACTCGAGATAACGATACCACCCTCGAGATAGCAACGAGCGTTCCTTCTAAGAATCGCATTGCCGCGCCGTTCAAGGTAACGTTCGGAAGTGCACTATCAGCGAGCGCAGGTAATTTGTCGCCAAGAGACTGCGTCACTAGACTCGGGAATTTTCTAGTCCTTTTTTTTTTCTCCTTCTGCACCAATACTCGGACGAGCAGTGTTGCGCGGAATGTCGCGCTAAAACTGTTTTTCCTTATCACAATGATCCAGGTTCTGCCGCAGTCAAGGCTGGACCGATTCAGTTCTCGCAGGCAAACATCACGGGTGACGTTTCAAGTTGTGGCCTTCGCAGCGGGCTCGACGTACCCGCCAAAGGCTTTCCGAATTAGCCTTTCGGCTATATCCTGTAACAAGCCGCGCTCTGAACGCAAAAAAGACATCGTGGGCCATCTATCTGTTCCCGCTCTCACCGATCCACACTTCTGGCGGAGCGGGGAACGATCTGACATTCTCGCGCGTTCGCATATTTTTGCGAGCGCACCGGGCCGTGCGTCGGCAGCGGGTGGCCAGTACCGTGCTCCTGTGACGCACGAGCCTCCGTCTGCGCCGCTGCCCAGTCGTCGGGCAAGCGTGGAAAGCGCGCCCCTCTGTTCGCTTCCTCCTCGGTTCTGTGAGGAAATTCTACACGACGCACTGCCTACACGCAGCCACCGCACTCTCCCTCTTTCTTTTCACACTATCGCTGGGCGCAACGCAGTCAGGCCACCGCTGTCAGGCTCGACAAGTGGCGCAGGCAAACACCCCGGGAGGAAAAGAACGCTGGCTGCCGGGGGACGATTTTCCGCTTGTCGTCATCTTGCGGGTTCGGCTCGCGGGCTCGGCGACTGGCGGGCGCCCGCGCTCCAGAATTGTGGGTCGGCTCACAACGACTTATAGCTGAGCTAGGCTGCAGTGCTTACGCCATAAAGTGTCTAACTATGAACTAGAGGGAAAGCTGGCGGGGCTGCACCTGAGCCTCCATGGGCGCGCAAAGCATCATGGGGCGATGAGCTACTTAGTGCGGGACAGTAGTTTTTTTTTTTTTTTTTCAGAAACAGAGTGGCGTTACTCAGATTTCCCATTCCGCACCCACGGCGCGCTCCGCGCGCAGACGACTTCGGCGTGAAAGTAGTGTGCAAAAACCATAGTAGCGAAAACGCAACAGCACACGACGCCAATAAAAGGTTTTTGTTTTCCGAAATGATGTGGAAAAAACCTTTTGAAATGTTGAAGCGACAATATTTTTTTGAAAAACACATATTTTTTCTTAAAATTGCGCCTGTTAAGCACGAAATATTGGCTTTTGTGGTCTGCAATGCTTGGCCAATAGGAGAGCAAGTCATTGCTTATTTTGAGCAAAATTTGCATTTACATGCTTTTCTGCTCGTTTGTTGCTGTTTGTAGATGGGATGTTGAATGATAGGACATTCTTAATTATCGAACAACTTTTATCTTTTAATTATTTTTTGGCCAAAGTTGTGGTTCTGCAGTCGATAGCTCCCCGCCCCATGATGCTTAGAGCGCCCATGGTGGTAGAGGTCGTCTCGAAGGCGACCATGCAAACTCCCATAGGCGGGGCGAGAGCTTTCCCTCTAGTTAATAGTAAGAAACTCTATGCTTACGCGTCTCTCGAACAGCGTAAGTGTTGGGAGTAGGCCGAAGAGTAGCCCCCGCGCTGCTGCACCGCGCTCCTTGGTTTCGGCCCTCCTGATCGCCGCCACAAAGGCGAAACGGAGCCCGCTCTCCATTTTCGCTAGCTGTGCAATCGGTCAACCCTTGGGCGTGTTTCTGTGCTCGCTGCGCGCAGGAAATTTTCTGCCAGCCACGTTGATGCGCCACGAATCTCGGAGAGAGTTGCGAAAGACGACGCCCTTCCGCGGTGGGGCCTTTATCTCGCACATCGGCGGAGCGCTAAATCGTATCGGGAGACGTTGCGCACGCTCGGCTGGCGTTGAGGAGTACCTCTGGAACGCAGCGAACCATGCACGGATGTCATGGCCCCGAGACCAACGGCGGTGCACTAACCCAAAAGCGTTGCATCCAAGGGGTCATGATTTCAATTTCTAACCTCTTCAGTGCCCTTTGCGAGTGAACTTGCAGTTTTACTTCAACAAGAGATTAGCTGTGAGCGTTCTGTAATTAAGTCAGCGCTCCTTCCAGAAAAGCTAGGAGACGCCTCCCATAGACAATTTTTTAAAGAGAATTTTTCCTTTGGCAGTTACATGATGTCCTTGCCCGCTAGACGAGATATATGCAGGCACGCTAGATAATACATTAAGCCAATTTACTTTTCCCTTCCTTTCTGAAAACTTGGACACGCTAAGAAAAAAGTTCCAAACTTGGAAGAACGTGCCTCCGATGATTATATCTCTTGGCAACGCAGATGCGCGCAAGTACGCACGCACACAAATCGAGGTTTGCGAAAAACTTCACGCAAGAATTTCAGTTTTCGAACAGGATCAAAATAACTCGCTACATATAAACATTAGGTAAATAAGGAAAACTTGTCGGGCAACGTAGCTCTGGTCTTGTAACGTCGAGGAAAGGGAGGGGACAAAACTACACATAACAAAGAAGAGCGCTCCACTCTGCTAGCGTTAAATTAACTATAGAGCGCATAAAACGTTCCCAGGCCATAGAGTTTTCCTTTGAGCCGTATAGTAAGGCATTCACAACACCCCCGAACCTCGAAATTTCTGTAGGAGATCGGAGAAGAATCATCATGGGCGTCTAAAGTGCCCGAATATACTGTTGCGGCCTGGGAACTTTTGGCGCACCCTGCACACACGTTGACTCCCAACACCCGATGAATGATTAGTGCGGAATGGCGACTTGGAGCGCGCCACCCAAAGTACGCGTATTACGCAAAGTGATGGGGCTGTACCTGCCAACATGACGCATTAGTCAGTGGCGTAGTAAGCATGCAAAGCTCTTACAAAGCCCTTCCGGGCCGTTCAAGCGGGTGCAGTGCCTACGGCGAGAGGGAGGTGCCCATTAGTGAAACGTGCGTCACGCTTGACGTCACCCTGAACCAAGGGCCCGAAAAGGCCTGAAATATTCTGTAACAAAACAGAGAGACAGCGAGCACTGATGACGGCCGCCTTGCGCACTTTCGTTGCAGCTTTTATTTTCTCGGGTAAAAATTAGCGCAACACAAAGAGGCTTACAAACAAAACAAGGCAACGCGCTACTGACAACTTTTGCCCAAGAGAATAAAGTAGAACTAGTCTCGCAAAAAGTTTTACACCAGTAATTTTATTCCTCAGTTGGCAAAGCTATTAGTTGATATCAACAAACGGGAGCATCGCGAAAAGCTTCAAGCCACAAGAAGCCTCCAACGGCGCAGTTTTTGTGACGGAAGCTTCTCCCACAACGAGGAAAAAGAAAGCGAAAACGCCCAGATCGGTGCGCGGGAAGGTCGAGATGCTTTTTAAGGCACGAGCGCCTGCTTCGCATTTTCCCCGCCCGGCGGCGCACATTTACAGGCGGCTGCCGAGGAGCGCTCAGGTAGGTGCAGAGCGCAGTGTTGCTGGCGAACGGCTGCAAATCCTTCGCTGCAAACTGCGCAGAGTGTGTAGCTGAGCCAGGTGGCCGTAGTACATGACGAAAACACGTATTGTCCCTTCCACTGTGAGCCACCTCGGCGCTCTTTTGTCGCCATATTAACGCAACAGCGTTGGAACGGACGTTAGGAGTAAAAGCCGTGCGCGTTATCACAGTAATTCAGGATTGGTGGATAGGGTTGTGACGTCACACTTTCAGTTGTAGAATAATAGTGATTAAAACTGAAGTTGATCAACTCACGCGTCGGTTTGGAGAATAATGTACTGGAAGGTCGAAAGGAAGGAACGAAACCTGTCAAGCAGTGCGGGGTTCCACCCCTGTGCCTCCGGGTACTCGGCGATACAATGGGTACAATCCTTCCCCTGGCCTTTTGCGCGGCTGCGCTAGGGTGAAATGCTTAAAAAAATGGGTGTTTGGACCGCTTTCTGTAAACAAAAAGTACCTTGCGAATCGGCTCTCTTTGGCCAAAGCTGCCCTTGCGCCACCACCATCAGAATCTGCGGGAGCTACCAACGACGCGTGACCGAAGGCTGCCGTCGGAGGCTGACGTGAAAGCGCAGTTGCGTCAGGCGATGCTCGTGTGAACCGGGCGTCGGCGACAACGCGGGAGGCGTGGACGCACATGTGCTGACGGAAGGCCGACGACCGCTTGCAGGCAGCAGGGGTTCTGAGGCCATTCTGTGCTAAGAAGAATCGACCGTTGGGCGAGTTGGTGCGTGACTCGAAGATACAAGGAGCAAGAGTGGACAGGGCGAACGAACACGGACGAGGCGCTCCCTTGTCCGTGTTCGCTTGTCCCGTCCACTCTTGCTCCTTGTATCTTCGAACCTTTCTATGGGCGCGAGTACAGAGCTGCTGGTAGACACTTGCCATATGCGACTGCACGTCTTCACCACTGATTTGTTTGACAGAATGAATTGCATCCTCCAAAGCCGTGTACTGCTGCTCCTCCTGCACAGCCGCCAGCGGCGGTTAGTTGGGAGGAAGCTATCACCGAGCGCCACGCAGCCGCATGCATGGACTTCATTTTTGACGCGAAATAAACTAGAAGGCGACCTGTGCACGTAACGATGGCATTGGGAATGTGACGCTGCTGGATGTTTTCTTTTTTTTTTCAGAGTGTGCCCTCCCGTGACAGTGCTGTGCTCCTGTGCGTCTGGATACTCAGTCTGATTGCTTTTAGTTTCCCGAGTGATGAGTAGAGTGGCACGGCTGAGACCGTGTAAAACGAAGCAAATATAACTGGGGCGGCAACAAAAGCGCGAATGACTGCCCAAGCATCCGTATTAAAGGCGGCACTGAAAAACCTAGCCAGAACGAACTTTTCCCATATTTGCCTAACGTGTCTATAGAGATGCCTGCGTCGAATTCCACCAATATTTATGCGCGCCGTCGGACATATAAGCGTGTTTCGCATTTCTCAAAGTGGGAGGCACTCATCGGCATGAGGCTCTTCTTGATCGAAAATGTTCGTACACTGCCGACAACCCAATTTGCGGTGTCGCTTCAATGTCCTTGAATGCCTCTGGATTGTTTTAGCGCTCAATTTTTCCCACAGAGGCGGTGTTTTCCTCGTCGAGTGCGAGCGTCCGCCGCTCCTCTCGTCGTGTTTCAATGAAGTTTTACCTCTTGTAAATCCTTGAAACAAGCGAAAAAACGCCCGACGAATTAGAGCAAGGTGCGCCAAATACCCGCTGCAAAGGCTCAATTAGGGCTTTCAGGTTCACTCAATTCACTTGTATAATTGCAGAAAATCAGTGCACCAAAGGGCTCTCTTTGCAGGTTAGCGCACTCGGGTGCTGAGTCCGAGGCAGCTGATTCGATCCCGGACGTTGCGGCCGCGTTTCGATGGAGGTGAAACGCAAAATTCTCGCGCACTGTGCGGTGCCAGTGCACGTTAAAGAGCCACACGGGATCGAAATTTATCCAGAGTTCTCCGCTAAGGCACCTCTTTCTTAGGTCTTATCCACCGAATCGCACGCGCTCTTTGTTGCGGCCTGAATACCGACATGCTGAGGAAGAATTTTTTTTCCCGACGCTTTTTACAGCCCTTGCTTCACCATCAGTATGCTACAAAGAGCTAGAACCAGACGCGAGTGCATTTTATGTCGGTGGGTGGAGGTGAACGGGGCCGGGGATTGCGCAGCACCTGCGGCAAGACCCTAGCAGACAAGGCTCGCGGCGGCAAGCGTCCTGAACGCAGAGACCACTCGTCCACAAACGCCAAGACTCCATCGTGACCCGTTGCACCTAAAAAAACCTTCGAAGTTGGTCTCATCCTTATCTCTCCTCGCTTGCCGGCCGTTGTTCAGGTGCCAGCCCTGAGCTCGCCAGTTACAGTGTGACCGGCTCCTTTCCTTTTCTCCATTCTTATATCTAAAAATACCACCACCAACGGCAACACAGGGTGGGTACGTGCAGGAGTAGAGCGTCAGTTGTTGCATTTTGATGCATGCTCCTTAGCTTTGGCACAGTAATTCCTACGCTAATGTGAATTCGTCCAGCGCCAGTAAGAAGTGAACATATCACTCTGCTAACGCAATGGTGAAACACCGCAAACAACTATATCGGTCGGGCGTTCAAGCGCGGCCGAGGTGCTGCAGCTTATTCAGCCAGAAAAGCAAGAAAAAAAAGAGTAGAGCTAGGCCTACCGGCTTACCGCATGAATAAGCGAAAGCTGTTATAGCTTTGGTTTGGCCACATAGCCGTGCATGCTACCGGGGTACCACCCTGGGGTTGCTCATTCCTCCGCTCTCGCCATTCCCTCCTACCCTGTCTCTCTTCTCTCTCGCTCCCCTCCCCTGTAAGTGGAGAGAGAGAGAGAGATTTCCATGTCACCTCTTTGCCACCTTCCTACAGGGACAGGCGGTGGCGATTAAATTTAATTGACTGAAATTAAACTAAATTAAGAAATTTAATATAAATTAATGCATTAAGTAATTAAGTCCTATGGCTGTCTCTGCCGATTCAAAGGAAGAATGCAGGGCTCTAAACCAAAGTTATAACAGGTTTCGATGTAAAAAAAAAGAAAAGGCGCGGTGGAGTTCAAGGAGCTCGATAGAGTACTCCGAGAAACACCGCCACCGTTTAAGAACCAGGTTCGCTTTCGCCTTTATATGTTGTTCTTTAGGTTCCTGTGAATAAATAGCTTCAGTCGTAGAAAAAATAGCCGCAAATTAGGCCGACAGAAATAAAAATACGCGTGGACTCTTTGATTTACGTATCACTCCGCCGATGGCCGAGCGGCAAGCCGCCGCGGGACTGGATGAAAGGCACTCCACGCGTTGGTTGACTCCTCCTACCGTCAGCGTTGAGTTAAAAAGAAAAGGCGGGAGCCGGGATGTTTCATCCGATTTAAATTACGGAAATCGGCCGCACAGGACAATAATTCGAAGTTTCTAAGAATGCTCGGAGCGTGTAGATAGACTTGCCGCTTTAAAAAGACGAGTTCAAATTCCTCTTTGGTGCACCTTTAATGACATGCCATCAGGGATGGAGGCATGTTATCAAGGTTGGTGAGTCACAACGGATCAGAGCAATAATGCGGGACCGGAAATTAATGATGTCGTTCATCCCGACATTAGTCTCTTTGCAACTGAGGGCTGCACCCCCCCCCCCCCCCCCCCCCCCGCAGTTTCTCTGACCAAACTTCGTCTCCGAGGACTAACAGTCGTCGTTAGTTCCGGAAGGACAAAAAAATCACTCAGAGTACAGTGAGCAGTACACGTGACACCGAAGGAGACAATAGTACACGCTCCGCACTGCATACGAGCCTTACAAATACACACAGCCCGAGTCCGCACAACCATCTTAAAAAGAGACGCGCCTTCAGAGACGGGTATCCAGGTCTGTGTCTCACAAAAACTGCAGCTGCGGCCAGCAAAACGTGTTCGGTGTCATCCCGCAGGTCTGCATTATGGGGTTATATAGACGGTGAAAGAAGGCTCAGTAAGGACAGATAAGTTGCCTAACGCATGTAACTGTTCACAGAGCTAAAGGGTACAACCGCAGCTGCACCAAGCTGGGGTCGGGGAAATGAGGATCAAAAGAGGAAAATACATGTGGAGAAGAGGCGCAAGGCAGGGTCGTGGAGGGATTTGAACCACTTGCTGAAGGTGCGGGGGGAGAAGGGTTTGCGTAGGGACACGTTTGATGAGTAAAGCACGGACGGACGGATGGAAGGATGGATGGTGCCACCATGCTCGATATTTCTTTTTCTTCACATTTATTTAGCCAATCAATGAAATTTAACGGTAATATCTTTAAATCAGACATTTTTCTTGGCATATAAATTCTACTGACTTTTACGTTTGTAACTTTTAATCCTGAACTTGTATCCTTACGTAACCGCCCCGCTTTTGAGCCACCGTTCTTTCAATCGCTTTTTGTTAACTTCTGTCGTATGTTCCCTCCCATTCCCTTTGTTATCTCTAAACCACAGGGCCTCAGGGAGACTGACTGTACCTACATCGACATCTGCATTGATGCTGCCACATTCAAGTAACGTGTGTTCAATTGTTTCTACCGATTTAACACACGATGCACATGTGTCATCTTGCTTAATCTCTTTTCTAACATTTATTTTCTAACCGTTCTAACATGCCCTGCAGTCAATCTCACCCTCACTTCGAAAAATTTGCTCGACCTCCCTCACTCTCGCCCTCACCTTCAGTAACGATGGTCTCGCTTTAAAAATTAGGGCGCTGCTTCTTGAGCGATCTTAGACCGATTGCTTCCGGATTTACCTTTTCTATTTTTTATACATGTCTAGAGCCTGCTTTTTCTCCATCGGATTAATCTTGTTCCTACCATCTGCGTTTTTTACTTGTCGTTTGAAGCTCTCCGTCCTGGTTTCCTTCACCCTTACAGGTTAGTTTTTTAGTCCTTCCCGCCACTATGAATCAAGGCTCTTCCTGTACAAGTATTTAAATACCTTAGCTGCCAATCTGTTATCGTCCAATTTTATCAGGCGTTCTTCCTAAAATAATTTAATAATATTTTACTCTGAGCTTCACGTGCTCGAACGATGCCCAACCCATGTCCCCTTGTATTGGCTTTTTTTGTGGTTTTGCCGTGGTCACCTGGTGTTAATCTGCCAATAGCTCACTGATTTATTTCTGGCCCCGACTAAACTTCTACCCTGGAGCCAGCCCTGACACCATTATTCCTGCCCAAATACCTATCAGTACTCCGTATCTGTTGCACCCCCATAATGCTCTATGCTTCATTCAATCGAGCATCTCTTCGCCTCTCTTGCCTAGCAGTCTTGTCGTGCTTTTCAGTGCATGTCTGCTCTTCATTTATTCATACGCCGAGATACTTGTATTCTGCAAGTCTGGGTATCTTATGTGCTTATACTGGAAATACCTGACCTGTGCAGCTGTTAAATATCGAACGTGACTTAGCGGCGCTAAAAGTAAAGCCTAGAACACCTCCTTCTCCACAAGTATTA
Source organism: Amblyomma americanum (assembly GCF_052857255.1). Lineage (NCBI taxonomy): Eukaryota > Metazoa > Arthropoda > Arachnida > Ixodida > Ixodidae > Amblyomma > Amblyomma americanum. The sequence continues at coordinate 196,636,012 of NC_135497.1, read as the reverse complement.
ACCGGTCTGTAAATCTCCCTGGCTAACAGTAAATAGTATAATGTCGTCCGCATGCGTTAAACCCGGCAGACACTGCTGTACGACCACTCTGCCTAATTTTGCACGCTAAATCGTCCTTTTTTAAAGTATACGCCTGCGCGCGTTGAGTCAATGATGCCAGGGCTGCGAGAAGAGTGTCAGGCAAGGTCTTGACAGTGACTGGTATAGCAGTACACCGTTCGCATGCTGGGCGCATGGGAGCTCGTACACTAGGCGCGTTATGTGCGCAAGATGGGGAGATGCTACGACGGGTGCGTCAGGAACCCGAGTTAGTGACAACGGCCCTGTGTCGGATGCGAGGCCCAGCGGGGGAAATTCGAAGATGAGAGAGCTGAATGTGGTTTTGTTGCTCAACATACGGGACAAATGTACGAAACAGTTCGATCTGACGGAGGGCTGCGGTACCCGTGGCGCCTGAGATTTCATCATCATCATCATCATCATCATCATCATCATCATCGCATCCACTGCAGAGCAAAGGCCTCTTCCATGTCCCACCAATTAATCCTGTCCTTTGCCAGCTGCAGCCTCCCTATACCCGCGAACTTCTTGATCTCATCCGCCCACCTAACCTTCTGGCGCCCTCTGCTACGCTTGCCTTCTCCTGGAATCCACTCCGTTACCCTTAAGGACCAGCGGTTACCTTGCCTTCGCATTACATGCCCTGCCCAAGCCCATTTCTTCCTCTTGATTTCGACTAGGACGTCACTAACCCGCGTTTGTTCTCTCAACCACTCTGCCCGCTTCCGGTCTCTTAGCGTTGCACCTATCATTTTTGCTTTCCATGGCTCTCTGCGTTGTCCTTTACTATGTACTAGACTTACTACACTCTAAACAGAAAGGAGTTAAAAAGGGAGCTAGCTGTCCCCTGGCGCTGCAGAACAGCTCACTCCCTTATTGATGTTTAGAGTGCAGGCGTCCGTCAAAGATGCCAGTTCCAGCGCTGCCTGAAGCTCGCTCCGGGCCGCTTACCTTCCCTCGCACAGCGTGACAGCGCGCTCGCAGGCCGCCACGCGTTCGACTGCGTTAAGGACCACGACATACCCGGGGGTGTTATAGCGAGTGATTTCGTGGCGCTAGAACAAGGGATCGCGTGACTCATTCGAGAGGATCAAAGGCCGCTCTACTCCTTCTCTGCATGTGTGCAGACGCTGAACGCCGTGAAGCTGCGGGCCACTTCCCTCATACAGCTCGCGTTGTGCAACCGTCCCACAAAGCACTTTCGCTCATCATGCAAAAAAAGGCTCTTTATTTCTCAAAAACTATTTGCAAAGCGCAGCCAATCGACTTGCTCGTCGAAAAATCGCCATTGCCCGCAGTGCGAAAAACTGCGTGGCAAGCGGCCAAATATGCTTGGTGTTTTTGCTTTTTCCCGGCATGGCGCTGGGGCAACTCCGTCGAATTTAGTGGAACTTCGCAAAAATGTTGTCTTTCTGTGGCCCTCGCTACGTTCGTCCTGCAGCAAAGGAAGTACTTATCACTGAGTAATTTTAAATTGAATTTGTAATATATTTTTTTTCGCCAACCATACAAAAAATTTTGGAGAAAAGCATTTTTGAGCGGGAAACCTTTTATGAAGGCAGTTTTTTTCATATAACGTAAAGTTTCGCTTTAACAATCGATATATCCGTAGATCACACCGGCAGCGGCCTTGTATATTTTTTTTCATTATCGTTTTTACTATCGTCAAGAGTATTCAAGAGCAAGAATGGCCTTCAATATTTACGTAAAAGTATCTTACAATTTTTCAATTTTCAAGATTTTTGTCCGAAATTGTTGGACACGAATGCAAACTGGTGACGTTGATGACGGAGGAGAGAGCATTAGGAGCCACCTGAGCGCTGACTGGAAATGGCTGGCGGTATAAGGGCGAGCCTCAGAGATCAGCAATAAAAAGCGTACTTGACGTCACCGCAGCAGCTTGCTAGTGAAATGGGCCGGTGGTGGCGATACCCGCAGTTCATATCTCTGCCCCTTTCTATAGCTCATAAAAGCTCCGTTTCCCGTGAAATAGGTCATTTTATCGTTAGGGCACTGTGATCAGTGGATACAGGCTGTAGCTTCGATATGTTCTCAGTGTCGCTGTTTAGAGGGAACCACAATTACCTTTCTATGACCCTGGTATTTTTTCGTCGCCATTAAAAGCTCCGAGTACAAACATGCCCAGAAATTCTGGACAGACGCATTTTTTTTTTCAACGGGAAGTCCTTTATGAACGCAGTTTTCTAACATACCGTAAGATTTCGCCATCCGCTGATCGCTCCTCGGGACACTTGCCGTTTTCTGCTATTTATTGCCAAAAACGCGGGCCATTGCTTTTCTCCGGCAAACATAATTAATCGTTGTGAGCGCAGGAAAAACTCTGAAAGCCAGATTTTGCTACTTTTCGGAAGGTTAGACCATTCTTATCTATGCGTTCATAACAGTATCTTACAGCATTCCACACTTGCCTCGCAGTTAAAAGCGATGTTTTGAAACGCCGTAAAATGGATTCAAGAACTCTTAATTCGTGGTCGCGCTCGTTTTTTATGCATCACAGTGCTGCGAACGATCATAGGTAAGCGTGAGAGCGATCGCACACCGACAGAATTGAGAAACCAATAACAAATCTTCCAAAAATTAATGCAGTGGTAATTACTAAAGGGGTGTTGCATTACACGTGTGCTAGCAAATAGAAGCTTGCACGCTTTTTTTACTTAGTATGTGTGCGCACCCAAAAGTTAAGAGGGCGGCCGCTCTGGCGCCATTACAGCAAGACTTTACATTCGTCGATGGCAGCGCCTCCTCTCAGCAAAAGCCTTCTTTATATCTAAAGGCGCATTGAGGGTGGCGTAAAAGCTAGCGAAATATAACGAGCACCTTTCCAGAGAGAGAGAGAGAGAGAGAAAACGGTGATTGCACTACAGCTAGGTTATATGAACGGATATATGGTGGCGCAGGGGTGAGATTTAGCAACAGAAACAAAGCTTCACCGCAGAATGGTGGTTCATTTCGTTCCGAGTGATTTCGTGTGCCGAAAGAAATTTAGGATTCATCGTTTAAGCGGTAATATTTTTTTGATTTCATCAGCAGTGCATGCATGACTTTCATTTTCACCATTTCCGCCTGTTGATCAATTGTCGGTCCTTTTGGTAAATTTCTGCCCTATGCAAAGTTTGCGTGTTAGATATCCTTGGAAAGTAATCTGGTGATAATGAGTCCCTTAAAACAGCGGTTTTTTGCTTTTTTTTCCACCTTGTCACACTTACATCACTAAAAAAAGAGGAGAACTAAAGATCCCTAGATCCGGACTCCCAGCGCAGAACGATCGGCTTTAATTATGATTATCCATAATAATTGCTTCAGAACAAAAGCTGTTCACCACCGTGACGCATGTACTTCAGCTCGTCCAAACACACCACCGCTCAAGAACATTCTCCACACTTCGCGCCGAACGCACTTGTGAAATGGAGGTGTTGTGTCTTGGGAGGGGAACGACACTGTAGCCGAGGTGTATCAAGAACTCAGGTTTACTGCCAGCCGGCCGTCAGACCGCGCGTCCTGCAAACCAGCACGCCATGCACTTATATCGGGATACAGACAGGCGAGGGGGCGGTGTCCAAACACCGGCACGTGGCCATGAGTCCGCCGTTTTCTCATCTTGATGCAAACACTACATTCCCTCTTCCCTAGACGTTGCATGCTCTCATCACAAATGGTTGTCATATATAACGAAAGGTTAGCTTCTATACAGACATAACAGAAACAAGTTAACTGTTCAAACTGTAGCTCCAAATGTTGGTTGTCACAATCACGGCCCTGGTGCGTACCGATCCGGGGGACGTCTTTCCCTTGTCGGGTACCGATGTCGTGTCGAGGCTTCGTGGCCGCTGGCGCCAGGAGAAAACCCCCGAGTCGTGCCTGGTGTCTTCGGAACCGAGGGCTGCCGTCGATACTCCGCCTCATGCGGTAACCGCCCCTGGATCTTCCTCAGTTGTGCTCGCTGCTTGTTTCTGCGGTTGCACGGCACTCTGGTCATCAGTACCCGTGGTGACCCAGATGGTTGCCACGGCTGCCAGTCCTCACCATGGGCGCCGCAACCGTGGTCGGCAGACGGTGCCTCCGGTTCTGCCTGCCTTGCGCGTATGTGGTCTTGATGCCTCTTCCATTCCATGACACCACGTGGTGTTGTCACCTGTAACACTTAAGATTAAGCCTGTTATACGTAGTGGCACAGGCAGGGGCTTAACTGTTTACATTCTTTTAGGCTGGCCCGCCTTACTTTTTGTAACACATCAGACACTGGCCCCGAGCATGATGTCACCGTTGCCTCCAACCATCTTGGACCTTCTCTAGAGTTTCTCACAAACACTCTGTCACCAACAACAAAGCTTCTCTGAAGTTCTCTGCGACTGCGCTGCGCGTTTGTCGAAACTGCTTTTGCTCGACCACTGAACGAGCACTAGGCTTAAGCAAATCGAGTCGAGTTCTGAGAGATCGCCCTATCAAAAGCGAAGCTGGAGATTGCTGGGTGGTTGCGCGTGGTGCATTCCGGGACGCTGAAGGAAACTGGCTAGTCGCTCTTCAATGGGCCGGGCTCTGGTGTCCTTTCGCAGGGCTTCTTTCACTGTTCGGACGAATCTTTCAGCCAAACCGTTAGTTGACGGGTGATATGGCGGGGACCGTACATGTCTTCTTCCGTTCATCATTAGGAATAACTGAAATTCTTTGCTGCAAAACTGCGGCCCGTTGCCTGACGCGATAACCTCGGGCAATCCAAAACGGCTGAAGTGGTCTCTCAGCTTACCGATGGTAGCTTCTGCCGAGGTCGAGGGCATTACGAACACCTCCGGCCACTTCGAATGGGCGTCTACCGCCACCAAAAAATTGCGCTGAAGAAACGGACCAGCAAAATCCAAGTGGAGTCGGGCCCATGGCCTCGTAGGCCAAGCCCATGGATGAAGGGGAGCTTGGGTAGGCAGCGCTCGTTGCTGCGGCAGGCCACACACATTTTCACGGTAGTCAAGGGTTCGACAGAATCCTGTCTGGCGAGGGGGAAACAGAGTGGATGAAAAAAATATACACTCGCCAAAAATGGGTTTTAAAATATGAAGTTTCGGGACCACTGCGGGTCCCTTGTTCACAATGAAGAGGGACGAAATGGGCCGCTTCTTATAAGCGCACTTGACAGCGCAGTGAATGGGTGTAGTTATCCGGGCAATTACCCTTCATCCTGTTAATAACGTTATCCGTAGTCTGAATATAAAATGATTCTAAATGCAGTCGGGATGATAAAGGTTTCATTGTGGCTAAGATTGTGGAGTTTTCCCAGTAAATGGTGTGCTTTATACATTGAACATGCTCTGCTAGTGCGTTCGATGACGTGCGACATTTGCTGACGTCGTTCTTGTGGTCTCTCAATCTTCTCTTAAAATCACCTGACTCGCCAATGTATGATGCATCGCAGTTTTTTAGGAGATTTTGTACACAACTCCGGGGTAACGTGGGCGCTCCAGGCGATCTTTAACAAGACAGAGCTGTTGTTTCAGCTTGCTGGATGGCACATGCGCAATGCGCACATCGTATTTTGCAAATATCCGTGCCAGAGCACTTGCCAAATCAAGATTGGCCTCGTTCCAGAGCCACTTGCGCTTCAACTCCCGTTGCAACGCACACGGGCTTATACCGAAGTCTCTTCGCTTACCTCTGCTCATAAAGACACCATTCGGAAGAAACGTGATTGCTCAGGCAGAACGACGTCTCCTTCAGGTCCACATCGTGGAAACAAAAGACACTATCAAGCGCCTTGATAATGAAGCGTTCTTCTCGCAACGCAGACTTCAGGATCTTCTGGGCACTGATTTCATAGACGTGCTGCTTCATGCCAACTTCGTCTCATCCCGAACTGAAGAGGAAAGGGTCACCAGCTAGGAAGCAAAGTTCCTGCGCTTACTCGGCACCACCGGAAGCAGCCATACTGTACCGGGAATCTACAACTTGTCATCGCACAACTTGGATCCTGCGGAACATGCCCTCCTGAGCCGTGGCCTCAGTTTCAACACCCGCGCCGCACCCAGGGTAGGCCAAATGACTTGTGCCGTTGAGCAGGCAGTTCGCCTAGTAGACCCGAAGTTTCAAGCAGAAGCACGCTCACGTGCTATTGGGGCGCTTGCAAAACGTTCAACTTTGCCCAACATTTTACCTACCTCTGAGAAGTATGCCCTCAAGAGACTTAAGAACAATGAAAAGATAGCAATCCTACCGGCCGACAAGGGAAATGCAACCGTGATATTAGACCGCACTCAGTATATTTCAAAGATGTCCGACCTGCTGCAGGATACTCTAACGTACGCCAAGCTGAAGCGGGACCCCACGAAAAAAGTAGAATCAGAGCTTCAAAAACTGCTGACCGATGTGCTCAAGTTTGTCCCTCCTTCAAAGTACCTTTATTACAAATTGTTATGCCACAACGGCTCAGCACCTGCTATTTGCAGCTTACCCAAGATTCATAAACCGGACGTGCCTCTAAGGCCAATTGTTGATTTCACGCGTTCGCCATTGCATAACCTGTCCAAGTATCTGCATCAAGTCCTTGGTCCCCTCGTTGGACGAACACCGACATACGTGACAGATTCGGCTAATTTTGTTACTAAGCTGAAGGATGTGGCGGTTGACGAGGATGACATCATGGTCTCCTTCGATGTAAAATACATGTTCACATGCGTTCCTGTTGAATTCGCTCTTGAATGCTGCTAGAGAGTACTGGAAGAAGACGCAACACTGCCTTCCCGAACGCCTTTTGAAACAGCTGATCTGTGCCGCCTCCTGAAGTTCTGTCTGCAGAGCACATATTTCATTTTCAAGAACGAATACTACAAGCAAGTCATTGGTACGGCTATGGGTGCGTCGGTGTCCGTGACCTGTGCCAACCTCGCGCTCGAATCTATTGAAAGATTGGCCCTCCAATCGTTCCATACTCGTCCGAAGCTCTTCTTGCGTTATGTGGACGATTGTTTCTCTGTGATTCATCGCAGGGACGCCAAACTATTTCTGGACGATCTAAATTATTCTCAACCTACAGTTCAATTCACAATGGAAGAAGTCTCCGAAAGGATTGCTTTCCTTGATGTCCTTCTTCTCCGCACTCCCGATGGTCTAGCCACTACCGTTTTCCGAAAACCCACACACACTGGGAAGTACTTGGATTCTCAATCTGCCCACCCCATTGGCCGCCAACGTTCCGTCGCGTCCGCTCTATATAAACGTGCAGCTCGTCTTTGCTCCAGTCCCGGTCTGCGCTGTTCGGAGCAGAAAAAAGTCCGCATCGACCTCGAGAAGAATGGTTATCCCCGACAACTGCTGCAAAACGAACAACGCCGCTCTCTGTAACCTGCCGAGCCCCGACTCATCGGACAACAGAAGCGCGCGAGCATACCTTACGCCCGGGGGACAAGTGAGGCTCTGGCACGTATATTTGCAAAATACGATGTGCGCATTGCGCACGTGCCATCCAGCAAGCTGAAACAACAGCTCGGTCATGTTAAAGATCGCCTGAAGCGCTCACGTTACCACGGAGTTGTGTACAAAATCCCCTGCAAAAACTGCGATGCATCATACATAGGCGAGTCAGGCGATTTTAAGAGAAGATTAAGAGACCACAAGAACGAAGTCAGCAAATGTCGCACGTCATCGAACGCACTAGCAGAGCATGTTCAAGGTATGAAGCACACCATTGACTGGGAAAACGCCACAATCTTAGACACAATGAAACCTTTATCGTCCCGACTGCTTTTAGAATAATTTTATATTCAGACTACGGATAACGTTATTAACAGGACGAAGGGTAATCGCCCGGATAACTACGCCCATTCACTGCGCTGTCAAGTGCGCTTATAAGAAGCCTCCCATTTCGTCCATCTTCATTGTGAACAAGGGACCCGTAGTGGTCCCGAAACGTCATATTTTAAAACCCATTTTTGGCGAGTGTATGTTTTATTCATCCACTATTTTCACGGTGTTCTCCATGTCTGCGTCAATTCCTGGCCACCAGACGTAGCTCCGGGCAACCTCCTTCATCCGCACCACTCCAGGATGCCCCTCGTGCAGCTCGTACAGGATTGACTTCTGTAAATACGGGGAACCACAATGGGCATTCCCCAAAATAAACATCCTTGGTTAACCGACAACTCCAGTCTTTTTGAAACGAATGGCTTCATCTCTTCATCAGTCACCCGCTCGGGCCATTGTCCCGTTACCGCGTGAAGAACTCGCCGCAAGGTTTGGTCACGTGATGTTTCTCGCGCAATGTGCGAACTTGTTACTGGAAAAGTCTCCCACCGAAGTACGTAGCAAGCGGTTACTTCGTCGTCCTCTTCCTTCTCGCCACTCCCGGGCAGCGGTAGACGCGACAGACAGTCTGCCTCTACGTTGCTTTCCCCTGAACGATAGACGACATCGTAACGGTAGGCCGACAGCGTAATTGCCCATCTCTGCAAACGCGCAGCGGCAATGCTTGGTATTGCGGTTTTGGGACCGAGTATCGTCTGTAAGGGCTTGTAATCAGTTTACCAAGCTGAACTGCCTGCCACAAATATAGTAATGAACCTTCTTAATTCCGAAGACTAAGGATATCGCTTCCCGCTTTAAATAACTGTTGTTCCGTTCACTCGGCGATAATGTGCGTGATGCAAACATGATCGGCCACCTGGACCCATCTTGTTCCACTTTCGATAAGACGGCACCCAGCCCATAAAATGAGGCATCGCACACTACATGAAGCTGGGCTTCTTGATCGTAATGTGCCAGCACCGGCGCTTTTGTTAGCAACCTTTTTATCTTTTTAAACGCTATGCCGCACAGTTCATTCCACACCCACGGCGCATTCTTGCACAGGAGCCAATTCAGTGGGAAGATGACTGTTGATAACTCTGGCAAAAATTTTCCGTAGTATGTTACCATGCCCGTAAACGTTCTCAGCTGTTTTTTATCGGCTGGGACGGGGGCTTCTAATACGGCCTTTACCTTCTCAGGTGATGCTGCAATTCCTTGTTTACTGACCACATGACCCAGGAACTGTAATTCTGGTTCGAAAAATTCACACTTCTCTAGCTTAATCCGCACTCCCCTTTCGTGCAACCGGTTTAGTAACGCATCCAGGTTCACTAGGTGATCTTTTTCGTTCCGGCCCATGACGAGAATATCATCAGCATATTACACCTTTCAATCCCTTTAACATGTCCATTATCTTTTGAAAAATCGCCGGTGCACATGCCACCCCGAAAGCTAAGCGATTTACTGCATACAGTCCTTTGTGCGTCTTGAGGGTGAGGTACTCGCGCGAAACCTTATCCATTACGACTTGCTGATACGCTCTACTCAGGTCAATCTTCGAGAACACCTGCCCTCCCGAAAGTGTGGCCAAGATTTCTTCGATCTTGGGTAAGGGGTAGTTGTCAATGTTTAAACAAGGGTTCAAAGAGGCCTTATAATCCCCGCAGATGCGCACGCTGCCATCTTTTTTTTTTACCACTGGTACAATTGGTGAGGCGAAAGAACTGTTCGAAATGGGCTCGATCACGCCCAGACTAACTAGTTTTTCCAGTTCTTTCTTCACCGCTTCTTTCAGTGCGAACGGAATGCTTCAAGCTTTAGAAAACTTTGGGTGTTGTTCCAGCTTCAGGGAAAGTTGAGCTTGCTCACCTTGAATTTCGCCGAGTTCATCATTGAACAACTGAGGATGTCTGTTTAAGACTAGTTCCAAGGCCCGGCGGTCTTGCGCAACCACGTGATTAACGCTACTCCAATTGAGCCTGAGCTGATACAACCAGTGTCGTCCTATCAGAGCAGGACCCTCCTGGCAGAGAATGTGCAGAGGTAGCTGGAGAGACTGGTGCTGATGCTTGGCGTTTACTGTTACCACCCCTTTCGGGCGCACGCACTCCCCTGTGTAAGTACGAAGCAACACCGATGCCGGGCGTAACTTCATCTGTGGGAAGCATGAGCGAAACAACCTGTACGGCATCACCGACACTGCAGCTCCAGTGTCCAGCTCCATGTCCAGCGGCACACCCTGAACACACATCTTAAACCGTATCGACTCTTGATGCGGTTTCTTGAGCGTTGTTTGCAACAGTGGCTCGATATCTTCCTCGGTCTCAAACGCGCCGAAGCTTTACCTCCTGGGGTTTCTTTTCCATGTGTCTTGTCCGCTCGCTTTCGGAGGGTGCTTTCGAATATGCTTTTGAATATGCCCTACTTGGTGGCATCTAAAGCAAGTGGCTGTTCGGAACCGGCAAGCCCGGTTGCGATGACGCAAGCCACATCGCGTGCTTGGCGAACCGTCCCGTGCAAGGGACTCTTCTGCAGAAAACTTCTGAAACTCCTCCTGGGTTGCACTGCTAGGTCGGCACTCTAACGTTCTTGGAAGTCGCCTCTACTGATAAGGCTATCTCAACCGCCTTTTTGAAGGTCAGAGATGCATTCTCAACAAAAAGTCTCTTCTGGATGTCAGCGCTGGCCAAACCACATACAACTCTGTCTCTCAGAGTTTCTTCTAAGTTCGCTCCAAAGTTCCATGTTTCTGCAGATCGCTTGAGGCCTTCCACGAACTGCGCGATGCTCTCCGTTTGCTGTTGCGTTTTCCGGTGAAACTTTGCTCCTTCCGCTATAACCGATGGCTTGGGCGAAAGATGCTCTCGTAATGCTTTCTGCAGCTCTAACAAAGACAGACTAGCCGGCGTGTTCGGGGCGGTCAAACTCTTCAATAACTTATATGTCCTCGGACCCCCGATACTCAGGAAGGCATCTACTTTGTTCTCGTCTGGAATCTTATTCACTCACAGGAATGAATTAATCTTTTCTTCGCACGTTTCTCAATCCGACTGAGAATCATCGAAAGATTCCACTTGCCCAATCGTGACCATCCTGGATGTTTCCGAGTCGCTCTGTCGTTCTTCTACGCTTGGCTGAATATCCGTCTTAACGGTCTCCATGGGAACGGTCATCGGCCTGCTTCAGGATCCTATCCTCGTCGCCAAAAGTTGTTGTGTCTTGGGAGGGGAACGACACTGTAGCCGAGCTGTAACAAGAACTCAGGTTTACTGTCAGCCGGCCGTCAGACCGCGCGTTACGCTGGTCGACGACCGCCCGTGCAAACCAGCACGCCATGCACTTATATCGGGATACAGACAGGCAAGGGGGAGGTACCCAAACACTGGCACGTGGCCACGAGTTCGCCGTTTGCTTATCGTGATACAAACACTACACGAGGGCAAAGTTTCGAGTTTATTTTTCTTCGCCTAATACAGGCCGGGTTTGGCGCTCTCTCCCCTTTGTGCATTTTGCTGTGAGCCTGAATCTATTGAGGATTTTTTTCTCTATTGTCGCCGATACACCTCTTTGTGAAGAAGGTTGCTGGAGGAGCCCTTGCGGTCCCTTGGTCTTAGTTTAAGCAGCCCTGTTTTGCTATCATTTGGTGCCACCACATTTGGGTTCAGCCACAGATCTGTTTGTACCGCTGTTCTAAATTTCCTGCTAGAATCTCACCGACTGCCATGCTAAGGGTTACAAAATTTTCTTTCCTCTCAATTAATGCACTCTGACTTAATAAATCTTTCCAGTCCCTCTCTTTATTATTATTATTATTATTATTATTATTATTATTATTATTATTATTATTATTATTATTACTAATTTTGAAATCAAAACTTTCATCCCTTTTCGGTTCTTGAGGAAGAATCCTCCGGTGTTGCTTTCCCGCGCGCTTTTCATTTCAATTACCTGAATACAGGTGAATAGTCACCCGATTCTTGGCCGATCCCGCAGAGTTGGTATGTGCCATCTTTCGATAGTAGCTAACAACTTCTTCTCTTGCTCGAGGCACGCTCTTTTGGCGCCCTTCAACATTACTTCGTCGTCTCCTGCCTGCGGCCGCGCTCACTTATGACTGGAAAACGCGAGTGATTGGAAGCTGACTTAACCACTGCGGCGCTAAGCAGCGGGTAGGTGTGCCCACGTCGGCACTCGGAAAACGTCTGGTGCAGGATGTGACAACCCGAAGCTATTTTACTGCGCAGGCCGAAGTGCGAAACTAAGAGCAGCCTCGACGATGGCACGCGCCTAGATCTCAGCGCCCCCCTTTTAAGGCCTGGGAACAGCACCATGGCGGAAGGCGGCTCCGAGGGGGTGCCTTGCGGGTACTTCACCGACGGCGTGTGCAGGTGCGGGCGTCAGTGCCCGTACGCACACCGCCCTCCTTCGCGGCAGATGGACAACGTGTGCCGCTACTACCTGCAAGGAAACTGTATGTACGGGGACCGATGCCGCTTCGAGCACGGCTGGCCTGGGCCTCGCGCCGGGCAGCCTTCGGGCGCGGACAGCCTGGCTTGGGGCCAGGGCCTCAGGGCGCCGAACCCCGGGGCCCCGGCCGGAGGTGGCGCCTGGCGCGGTGCTCGCCCGGCTCTGCTGGAGTACCCGTCGGGCGGTCGCTACCCGCCACAGGCCGAGCCGCCGACTTTTAGCACTTCGGCCGCCTGGCTCGGCGATCCGACTTCAGAGACGCCGCGCGCTTCGAGTTGGGCCGAGGCGCCGGAAGCGGCGGGTGGTGCGTGCTGGCTTCCCATCTCGTCCACGGGGAGCTGGCCTCCGGAGGGCGGTGTCCAGGACGAGTCACTGTGCCCGTTCGAGGTGGCCAACGAAGGCTGCCCCATCGGCCCCACGTGCCGCTACCTGCATCGCCAGGTATGCGATTTCTGCCAGGAACCTCGACTCCACCCGTACGACCAGGAGCAGCAGATGCAGCATAAGGAGGAGTGCGTGGACCAACATGAAAGAGAAATGGAGCTGGCATTCGCGATGCAGCGGAGCGCCGGCAAAACCTGCGGCATTTGCATGGACGTGGTGGTCGACAGGGAGCAGCCCTCAGAGCGCCGCTTCGGCTTACTGGAAAGGTGCAGCCATGTCTTTTGTCTCCGCTGCATTCGCCACTGGCGCCGTTCCCGGGTATTTGACATCAACGTTGTGCGTGCGTGCCCCGAATGCCGCGTCCCATCAGACTTCGTAACCCCGAGCAACTATTGGGTGGACACGGGCGAAGAGAAAGATAAATTGATCGCTGACTACAAATCTGCCATGAAGGAAAAGCCTTGCCGCTACTTCAGGCAGGGCCGCGGGCGCTGCCCGTTTGGGGGCGCCTGCTTTTACAAGCACGAGTTCCCTAACGGCAGTCCGGCTCTCCTGCCGCTACCTCGGCCGCGGCGCAGGCAGAACAGCGACTCGGAGGCCATGGAGGCCATGGAGGCCATGGGGGCCATGGAGGCCATGGAGGCCATGGAGAACATGGAGAACCCGGAGGACATGTCTCTGTGGGTCGTCGTGGACGTCGATGAAGATCCCTTGCCTGAGCTCCAATGGAACGAAGTGTACACGCTGCTCATGGAGTCGGGATTCGACTGGGCCGACTTTGAAGAACAGCTGGGCTAAAAGAACCCGACCCTCCCGCTTCCCCCGGCCGCACAGTCCCCTGGACGTTGCAAAACAAGGCCCCATTCGCCCTGCTCGCTTGGGAGAAAAAAAATAAAGCGGGAAGCACCCGATGCATTCCTTCAATTTTGTAGTGGAGGGAAAGCTGCTGCTCTCATGAGCACGCCACACAGGGGTCTGGAAACCGGAGCCTCGCGCTGCTCACTCAGATAAGTCCAAACACGTGCTGTTTTACCTATTGCGAACACGTCCGCAACTCTCACGCTACCATATACTTAATATGTAGGGGCTTGCGCCACGTGCTCACAACTGTCCCGCGAAGCGAACAAGGGAACTCTCAGGGAGCTCTCTTCAAAGGACTTATCAGTCACCGAAAAAAATCTTGCACGCACTTGCTTCGAAAAAAAAAACACGCTGGTTTAGTTTGGCACTCTTGCTGTTTACAGTGACAGGCTATTAAAGCTACCGTCCAAGCTCGGATGTCTTAGGGGCCGTCGACCGCTCGCGCCGCTTTAAGGATAGGGAGATAAAACGACACGGGTATATCTGCAGCTTTGTGCCGACGGCGAAAACTACGTCAGCTCATATGGCGTACGTTGCTTCCTTAAGCTCGGTTCCACGCTTTGACGTAGCCGAGCTGCGCAATGCCCCCGCTGCTGGCGCTCCGTCGAAGGTCAGTGGTTGAGGCTTCACATATACCCCAGATATTTCAGTTTTGATAGTGAAGTAGCGCTCTCGCCCTAGAAAAACATACATAACGACGTTTTGTCCCTTTTGCTTATCCTTCTGAGGGGAGGCGTTGTTTTGTTTATGAATTTATTTTCTGATTTCACGTGCCGACGGTGGCGACACCTGACCCCTGGGAAGAGGCCGAGGAAAGAATGAATAAAACTTTATTTATGAGCAAAGAAAAGTGAGTGGAGTCCTTATTCCAGGACCCCATTGGATATGGCCGCCTTTTTCGCCCGTTGCACCAGTGCTCTCTGGTAATCAAGGCGTGAGCAGGTCAGCCTTCCCTCCCACTGCTCAACTGTGGGGTTTCTGATGATCGCTAGCTGCTGTTTCTTTTTTTTTTTGGCATGCCCACGCCACATGAAATATATTCGATTATTTCTCACAAAATGGAAATTTACCTGAATATAACGTGGGATATATCCTATAGAGAAGGCTGAGGTGTCGGTATATATTTGTAGCTTGCAAGGCGCCAGAGAAGAAGAGAAGAGCACGAGGCTGTGCTGCGCGCTAGGTGGACGCTTCTTTTCCTTCTGTGATCTCACGCACCGACTGTGGCGACAGATGGCGGACGAAAAGAGGCGAGGATCCGAACAATGGGCCTTCTTCGAAGGCTGCCCTACCTTAGCTTTTTTTTTTTTGCAGAGCTTCAGGGTTCATGTCCTGTGGCCTTTGTCGTTAACCGTGCAGTGAAACAGTTTAAATATCAGGTGTGATGAAATAAAAACTAGCCTGCAGGGCTAGCACTGCGGCTCTAAATTTCTACACAGCCAAGGCCCCTGTCATTACTTTTGTACCGGTTGGAAAATTTCTCGCAGCGAAGGTGCCCTCATGCTGGCAAGAGGGAAACGCGACTTCTCTTTATACCTCTCCTTCAGTCGAGGCAGTTGCGCCCGTTAAAAATGCTCATTGGAGCCCCCTTTTTGGAAGGAGCTTCCCCGAACACTCTGAGATGCGCGTGTTAGTTGCGCAGAAATTCTCGAAGCCAAAAATATGCGAGACAGTTTTGTGGGGAAAAATGGGAGAGGGTCTTGTTCGCATTGTGAATTTTTCTGCGCCGAAAGAACACTATGGACTCTGCTCTCGGGAGCGCAGTAATGCAGAGCTCCTCATTAGTGCAGGCCGTCTGATGCTATCTGATGTGCACCGATGTTTCTTTTTTATTTACCTCCTTCAAAATGCGGGCGCAGCCGCGGTCCGAAATCGAACATAATATGGCGTGCTGAGTAGCGGAATACTATAATCGCTGAGCGTCCGCGGCTTTTCACAATTCATTTTGCTCTCTCTCTCTCTCCTTCCACCTACACCTTAAACAGTTCTCTGCACAATGGCCAAATACAAGGTACTTAAACAGACGCGTTGAAAACTGCAGTGGCATTAGCGACCACACATTCCTTGGATAGCTTCGCTGGTCATGAAGCTTCATAGCTCCAGCATTGATTAGAGGGCAGTTCTGGCACAAATGAACCGTGCACGTGAAGGGAGGCTGTTTTGTTAGGATCATAACAAGAGATGCTGAGAAGTGTAATATAAAATACAGCTTGTTCATTTGCTGTAGCTCTTAGGCATTCATTCCTGCGTTCCGCGCCGTCGTCGTCGGCCTAACCGTTTGTCCAAGTAGCAGAGCGAGACTCCACTGGGAAGGTGGCTGCCACCCGGAGGGTGCACGGCTAGCAGCGTGTCAAGAGCTGCGCTCAACTCAGCCTGCCTTTCGCTCTTTTCTTTTCCTACGATAAATTCTTTCAGTGTATCCACGCACATATCCACCAAGGTTGCCTCTATTCCATCGCATAGGTATTTTACCTCTTTGCTGGTCCCTGTATAGGCGTTGGTTTGTGGCCAATTGCAGTAGATGCAATACAGCCGTGCACTGGCACCGGAGAACGAGTAGCCGGTGTCCCTTCTGAGGTGTGGCCATGGACCGCTTCCACGGGCCGGTGGTCTTTGGGCCCGTTTTCGACGCGGAACCTGGTCGCCCTCGTGCCACGTTGTGCGCGAAGACTTGGCACCGCGCTCGCGTGGTCACCGTGACAGCCGACAGGGCGCAGGTAGAGCTGGCAGACGTGGGCGCGCGCCGGTCGGTCGCGTCAGCCTTTGGCGCCTCGTTTTGCCGAGCTGACCTCCGGCAAACTGTCTGGCGTGCATCCTGGATAGCGAGGGCCTCTCCTGAGTTTTCCTTCCTCCACGTTTTCGTAGCTGTACAGCCGAACAGATGCGTGATTGTCTGGTCCTAAGCGCTCGACTGTAGCCGGTAAAGGCCAATCGTCACACATCTGTCCACTGAGGTGGCCTCCCGTATGTTCGTGGTCGCACGCTCAAGCACACGCCGCGGCGCGTCGGCAACGTAGTGGAATGTGGCAGGTGCGACGCGGAGCGACTGGTGAAAGTGAAATTCGCCCAGGTTCGGCAATGTGTCCTCCAACCACCTTTCGTGGCGCTGAAAAGTCCATCGCTCTCTTTGTAATATAGGCAAGCTTGCGGCAATCGCAGCACAAATCGCAACGGCGTTGGCACGGAGATGCTGTTCGAAGTCGTTTGTAGCAGCCGACCTTAGCTGCGCTAGCTTGCTTCGGCACTGAGCTAGCCTGGTGCGGCACCGTGCTCGTCAGTTCACAATGTGCGCACGCCTCCTGCAAATGTTGATCTGTATGAAAGTTGCCTTATTGAGCGGATCTTTTCTAGCGTATCTAATGTGAATAAATTCCTGCGTGCGTAGTAATGACCTTTTTTTTTCACATAATCACATCAGGTGCAAAAAAAGGGGGTGGTGAACGTTGTCGCAAAACAAAAAAAAAAGAATTGTACCGCTGTCTTGCGACCAAGTCGCCTTGTATTATTAAAAGCGGTGGAGCATCCAAGCCCTCTCATAGCTTCGCAAATTCCAGGCGATCGGCTTACGTGACTGGGCAGAAATATTTTTTTTCCGCTCACCCGCATCCAGTAAACTTTTGCTGCCATTAGTCCCTCCCGCACGAATAAGTTTTAGAGTGCAGTTGTAAGGCGCCCGTTCCTGTGTTCCGCTCTGTAGTCGTCGTCGACGGCGTAATGCGCCGCCTTACAAACGTGGAAGGTAGTGGCAGAGCGAAGCGCCACCTGCCTAGGCGATAGCGGAGCCATGGACAACCGGGAGGCGGCTGACACGGGAAGATCCTCGAGGGTGGCTGGCCGCTGGCATCATAACGCGCCACCTGCCAGCCGTGGCAGGTGGCATGAAAAGTACTTGAAGAGCAGCGCATGAATTCCGCATTACCGACCACAGTAATAGTCTGTGCATTTTTCAAAGAGAAATGCTGTAATTGAGGCGCTAATTTCACGCTTCCCGAGTGCTTCCGCACACGTTTTACAGGATAACAAATAGGCAGGGGTCTTTGAGGCTAGGCGAGCTGTGAGCGGTATTAATCTTTATTGTGATAGAAGACTGCGCCCTCAAATAGACGTGGCAGAGGCCGACGCGGTGGCTGGGCGGTTATGGCGCTCGGCTGCTGACTCGAAAGACGCGGGCTCGATCCCGGCCGCAGTGGTCGAATTTCGACGGTGGCGAAATTCTAGAGGCCCGTGTACCATGCGATGTCAGTGCACGTTAAAGAACCCCAGGTGGTCGAAATTTCCGGAGCTTTCCACTACGGCGTTCCTCATAGCCTGAGTAACTTTGGGACGTTAAACCCCCATAAGCCGTAAGCCAAATAGACGTGGCGCCTCGGGGTAGCCACTGCACGCGGCGTACAAACCTATCTCACAGAAGTTCTATCACCAGTAACCTCACGATTGAGATCTTGCGCTGAGAGATTCTTGAAACTCATTTTTGTGCAAATAAAGTTCATTGCCCTCCTCAGCGACCCGGTTTCGTGAGCCCACACAGTGGTGAAGACTACAGTGTACGGGATTGCTTTTTCTTGTGGCATCCTATACGTGCAGTTCGACCTGGACACTTCCCGTTGCTTCCCGGCACCGAAACACGTAAGAACTGTCCCCACTTGAGGTAATGAGCAAAACGTGCTGCCGGACGCCACCACACGGACAGATCTGAGCACGAACAAGCCACCGGTTCATCCGGCAGGAGCACAGAACACACACTGGCACCCACAGGATCCAGACCGAAACTTGAAAGAGGGGGAGGAGAAAAACCTTTATTGAGAACGAGACATCTGTGGGTGGCGTCCCTCAGTATGGAACCGCACTGGACTTGCAGAAGTACTTGCTGTTGGGTTAG
>NC_135497.1:196567573-196615073 GCF_052857255.1 Amblyomma americanum | reverse complement strand
TTTCGGGGTATCCTTAGACGATGCTCTGGCGCCCTGTATTCAGTTCCTGCACGTATGTGCGTGTTTGGGACCTACGAATTAATCAGAATGGGAACTGCTTTCTACTGTTCGGCGGCTTTGACCTTCGTTATTATTGTTCAGTAACAAATCCAAATATCTACCGAATTTGCAATTTAGACACATAATTTCCACACTTTTAATTAACCCTTGATTACAGAACACATCACATAGTGGTCAAATATGCAGGATTTTTCCACAAGTTCCCAAAATGCATGGTCTGCTTTTCGACAATGTGATGGGCCATTTATGACACTCTCTTCCCAAGGCTCAAAATCACTGCGTGGTGAGGAGAAGGGTCATCTTCACTTCTGACATCATTGGTAGTCTCATTGGCAGCGTAAGTGCTCAATTACACCACTGGAAAGCTGACCCTGTGGTTTAGGAACTTTTGACCAACTCTGTACATTTCTGATAACTCTCATATTTTTATTTTCTCAGTTAATGAGACAGTACTATATCCCTTCATAGGTTCTCCAGAAAAAAACAACAAAAAAATGTAATAAGAAAAAATGTGAAGTGCAGAAAAAAAATTCAAATTAAAAGATGGAAAGAAATGAAGAAGGAAATTAAGCCGGTAATTCTAGAAAATATTGGAAAGCATATTCAGCAAGGAAATCGTGCTCTGCACTGCATGTTTTAGTTGGAAGGCAACTGTTACATGAGAGATGTGGCTTGCCGGCGGTCAATTTGAGCAGAGCCGCACGCCATTCAGAAATAATGGCAATTGACAACAGAAGAGCACACTGACGACTGAAGTTTTCCTTACAAGGTACTTTGCGGAAAACCACAGTCTTCAAGAGCAGTCTGAACAAATGATCAGAACTATGGCCACTACAGTCGCTGTTTTTGAACCAGGAAACATTTTTGCCCGAAAGTAGACGGCGCATTTCTCTAACCTGTCAAACAACGGCCCCACATTGCTACCATCAGCGCCGTCCACACGTCCAAGGGTAAACATCCACACTGAACAGTTGGTCAAGAATTAACTGATAGCCGCGTACTGGATGGCACGAATCAAAGTGGTTGCCAGACTGAAATGACCAAACTTGACTCAGCGCGCCCATTCTACACACCAGGCCTTCACCAGCGCACACTATACGGGGTACCAAGCCAGACAATGCAGGATACAGCTCGATCTCTTCTTTCGGAACACCAACAGAGTGACAGAGGTACGCAAGTTTCTATCGGGTAGCAGTTGAATTTCAAATCGATTCAACGTTTTTCCCTCGCTGAAGAGACTGCATGCTAAGGCGTGCGCACCCTTGAATGGATTTGAAATTGGCGCGGGAACCCAGGGGCTGCACTACTGCGCATGCGAGGCAAGTTCTTCGCCGGGAGCGCGCTGAGCATACGCTTGCCGCGGCGGCGGCCACACAGCAGCAAGCGGCCCAGCGAGGGAATTCGGGGTTTTTGTGCCAGGACTTATCGCAACCAAAGTTCCTTCAGCTGGCTGCCTGTCGAACAAGGCGCAACTCATCTCGCCACCGCACAATAAGTGCCGGAAACACGGCCCAACGGCGGGAGCGAGCTGCCGCTGCAGCCGCGGAGCTGGCTGATGCAAACCGCCAGCGCCGTGGCGTCAGCATCCCAGCCGGCGTCCTGGGGATGTCGAGTGTGTTGGCCACACGGACCATGACCCCTCGACCTACGCCGCAGGAGACCCGCGCGGGCTGGAATACGGATCATCCGAGGGTATAAAAGTGAGCGCGGACACCGGAGACCCAGTTGAGATGAGGGACATGCCCAGCGTGAAGGTGAGTGCGGTCCGTCATCGAACGAACCCCTGTTTCCAGAATCCACACTGCAGTCGCCTGTCGCGGCGAGCTTACCTCGCTCTTGCGTTGCAAACACTGCGTGTAAGGAACTGTCGTTCACCTCGCCGTCACCTTTCATCGGTCAGCCTGCCCCAGCGTGCAAGCCGCGCTGACTGAAAGGCTGAAAGTTCGGCCGCACAACAGTAATGGCAGGCAACTATGGAGACAGTGACGTCACAGCAGCGCGAGGTAGTAGTAGTAGTAGCAGCAAAAGCACCATTATTGACATAAAATGAAGTCCCCCTGGGTGGTGCCCTTGGTACGTAGCCCGTGTGTGTCAGGGCCCCAGCGCCTTGAATGCTGCAGCGGCGCGGCGTCTTTCCTGGCTTTGTACAGTGGCGTAGAGGCGGTACCTGACATTAGTAGTTGTAGCGCCTGCAGCTCTGTCATTTGCATCACATTGTGCTTGGAGACTGCGTCGGGCGTTTTTACGGTGTGTTATATAGGGACATTGAGGAGAAACTGAATTTGGCTCGTATCGATAGAATACCACCTCCTAAACACAAAAAGACCCCGCTTTCTGAAAACAAAGGTTTTGTGAGGTAGAAAAGAGCTAGAACTGAGATGCAGGCATCGTCGCCACTGGCCATTCTCACAAGTACAACCGCGATGATGGAATGTCCGCGAAATATCGCGTATGTCTGAGGCTGACAAACGTGCATGAAGGTTACGCATTTGATCGATATTGAAGTTTTTTTTTTGAAGCCGCTAGTCAAATTTTATCACACGAAAAGGACGGAACAAAAGACGGCCTGAATGTTAGAAGCCAAAGAAAATCTATACTTCGCGGCGCAACAGGGGACCAGTTGAATTTCGGGTATGTTTTGGTGCGTTTTGGTGCTTCGCGGCTATGCGATTTGCGTCTGAGGCGGTGGCTCAGCAGTGACGGCGACAGCGTCGGCAGCTGCGCTTGGCTTGCTGCCGACGCTGCCAACTCCTCGGCGCTCGGACTAACCTACCAGACCTGTCACTTAAGCCCTCAAAAGCATCGCACGCTGTGTGGGGTTGATGTCGCTGAAGTGCAGTTCTTTGCGAGAACTTCGCGGTCGGAATCGCGAACAGGATCCATCGTAACGCTGGTGCAGACGTAAACGAAGCGACAACGACTGATATAGGCCTTCAACGTCCGGCCGGCGACAGTTTACATTTCGGCTGCTGCTACAGGATGCACCGCTCGCTGCCAGCAATCACGGAATTCCATTTATGCCAGTTTACGTCACTTTTCGGCTATTTCGTCATCACAGAGTCCCGAGTTTGAATCAGAGCGGAGTCCAAATCTCGTAGCCATAAATGCACTATAAATGCACCTTCCCCTGCCGGACAAGCGGCAACAAAGCCACGAAATTCCGAACTTTCGGATCTTACTAATAAAAAAATTGACAGCGTCCCTTTAACGTCGCGGTGCGTAACGAGAGCCGCCGCAACCTTCGCGGATTGCAGCGCGTGTGCACGAATTGCTGTAACGGGTAAAGCCTTCTTCTACCGCATCGAGCTCGGGCTAGCACGTTGCCGTTTCGGTTTGCACGCCGCCCTGCCTCGTAACTTGTCGCATTCTTGCTTGATGCGCTTGTACGCAAATACCGCGTTGCGCTAGTGGATACGAAGTGTTGTGCTTGCATTGCTACTGCATTGCACGGGCATTCGGGATGGTCATTTTTTTAGCGCTTTAGTTGGGCCCGAAATAAACCGGTGTTTCGCATTATGCTTGTGGTACGTTATTCGTCGGGAGTCGGGCGAGCCGTGATCTCGCCCTACTCCCGTAAGACCCATATGTCCTAGGACCTATATAAACTGTAGGTTCTGTATCTTGTACAAATGGTAGGTTCCATATATCATATGTTCAGCATAATATACAGGGTGTTCAAAATTAGACTTTCCAGATTTAAAAACATTACCGTTAGCTAGAACACGAAAGCTGTTTCTTCATGCAGGTTATACGACCACGCGAACACAAAGTAGAGTTGTCGGCGTCAGCCTTTTAAAAAAGCTAAAATCAATTAACTTATTCATCCGCTGCAGCTAGCACTCAGGTTACATTAAAAACTTGAAGACGGTCGAATTCCTTGGCTACTCCGTTTGGTAGAATTCTCCTAGCACACGTGTCTTCCGAAATATTCACCTCCAAATTTACAGCTCGATTCGAAATGAAAGAAGCGCCCGACGCGACAGCTGCTGTGTTACACACACTAGGGAGGAATTTCGCGTCAATTGCCACCGGGCGTTCCCGCGAGAGATTGAAAATCACTCATATCCGGTCGACATTTTTAATAGTAATGACCTTTGCAGAGCCATCTTCCTAGCCTCAGTCTCAAGTCCGGATACCCTCCACGGCACGGGCATAAACGACGCCGTCCTGGTGACGTTCGATCCCTTACGCCACGCTGGCGCACGCGCTTTTTATCCGCTACTTCGCCTCTATCTTCTTCTCTCGCATAATGCATTTATGTTTCATCTAAGTTCTACATTCCTTGCTTTCTCTTGGTCTCTCGGCTTCTCCGTGGACATTGTTTTTTGTTGTCTTCGTAAATTGTGACAGGTGGCCATCTGTAGAAAGTGCGCCAAGTCCCCAATGGTTAGGCAAACAGAACTACCAGCTAGAAACACCACAAACACATTTGTGGTGATAACGTAGCCATTTTCTATACCGCATGGATCTAGTGTATAATGACGACGGGCTTCCATGCTACCTTATTATGCTGACCAGCCTCCACGGTTTATGGCGTTCCCGCATGGCCGGTTTTATTAGTGATCCGGACGCGAGGCCCGAGATAGTATCTCCTGATTTATTGAAGAGCAGAAAACACTAGTGCGGGTGTGCCGCAGCGGCTGTTTAGTGCGGCACCCTTGAAAGCACCCTTGAAAAACAATAGCGTCTAATCAGAGCTTTCAGTTTCCTTTTTGTTCTTTTGTAGTGCTTTGTTTTGTAACGAACGTTGTTTGTCGAAGTCTGGCAATAAATAAAAACAAACGGTGGAAATAGCTGAGGGTTAGCGGCGTCATACCTATAGCACCCAAGACGCGTGGGTTTGAATCCCACTGAAAACTAGTTTCCTCCAGTGTGTTTCATTTTCGAGAGTTTTCTAATGATGTCGATTGATGTACGGACGGACGGAGGAAAATGTTCGCGCAGGGTAAGTAAAAATGCCTTTGAATGCATTCCTGCACCAACGTGCATGCACGCTAGGTGTTGTGGCTAAAAAAAATGTTGGTAATTGATTTTAGATAATTAAGCGGTTGACGACGACAGCCACCCTCTCATTGTGCGCCCATCCGGACAGGCCGCTGTACTTCAGTGGTTTCGGCTGCTGTGCCCAAGCAAGCTCGCGGTCCGTGGAAGCCGGTCGCAAAGGCCGCATTTCGATGGAGGCGAAATGCGAAAAAAATAAGCAGCGATTACTCCCGCGGTAATGTGGACGATCCACACCGTGCTTTCGCAATTGTTGCATTTGCTTTGGATGATGCTGCCACACAGTAGTGTGTGACGACTACGCTTATATTTTGGGAGGGCCACAACGAGTGCTGGGGGGTATGATGTGAGAAATGTGTTGGCAAGGGCTTGAGCATCTTGGCGTGCATCGCGTTTGCGTGCATCGTCCCAAGAGCGTTCATCCTCTTTTCGACCCACCGCACGTTTGTGGCTCTGGCCTCCCGCACACGTGCGGCATCCGCAGCACGACGCTCCGTCAAAGTTGCGCCTGTGGACCTTCCACAACGCGACTATAGGGTGCTGCGTCGCCGCTGGCGGTTCTATCACAACTGCGGCGGCCTCTACTGAGCTGGTGCGTAGGATGCCGCGCCATCCAGCCGTTTCAGGATGTTTTTCTTTACTGGCGTTTCAGGACATTTGACGGCGTCTTGTTGCGATCCCGCGTCTCACCCGAGAACGACAAAGTTAGCGCTATGTGCGAGCCCGGAGCTGTAAAATGTCCAGAAATTTGAAACGCCAGAAAAAAAAAATGACGAGAGAATTTTTTTCCTGTAAAGATTGGAAACATTAGAAACATGAAAACAGAATATGCACAGAATTTAATGTCCGATACGCCCAAGATTTGACAGCTTGAAGGTATTTTTACCCAATCTTGCTTGCATGTATTCAGTATACTGCCCGGTGCCTTGTCTTCCCAAAGACTGCCGCATGCTGGCGTGAGGTACTGGTGTGAATAAATTTTTTTCCGCCATCACAAGCATACTGAGGCAAGGAAGGCTCATCCGGAGCAACATAGAAAGGCGCGAAAAGTGCCCGCCGGACACTAGGTCATCTGCTCAGATGATCTGTTGTTTAAGATGCCATTTCAAGGATGTCGTCTGGCTGCAGTCGCTCCAGGTTGGGATGGGCGGATATTCGAAGGTTTCGGATAGCCAACCTAATATCTTCATATTCGATTCGCTGATCGAATCAAAAGTGCACGTTGAAAATCATTCGAAACGAACTGCATGCGCTCTCAAGTTCTCGAGCAGTTTTCGATCAATTGAAGCGAAGTTAGAATATGGCACGCCGTAGTTCCCTTCGACGACTGTTTCAAAAGCAGGATCTATTCGGACGCCACAGAGCATGCTGCTTCGATCGGTCTCCGCGGAATAAAGGGTTCATCTGCGCGCCGCCGTCCATTCGTCTAGCGGCATTCATACAGTCTATACATGGCCTCCAATAGACGGTGGCGCGGCGATACGTGTTCAGGGAGGTGTAGAAAACCGAGCTTTGATGTTCGATGTCGGAGGCCATTGCTCATAAGTGCACTCTTAGTCTGGTTTCATTTAATTTCCAGACAAACTGAGCGGACTTTGTACCTTATTGAAAAAAGGGCAATTTTAGCTGGATCACTCGATAATATGTGGAAGGCCAAATATTTTTTATTTCTGTTTTCCTTTTTTACGTGGACCGCGGGAGCATTTATGTCGAGAGTTAATGTGGGGCACAGAGGTTTCGGAACTTATTTCGATCCGCTTACTTCTGGCTCAATCCTCAAAAAACTTTATGTGGATCAGGGTTTCCAGGTAATCTCCTTCTGTCGTTTCTCTCTTGTTAATGACGAATACGAAGAGCCGATGGGATTTTTCATCAATTAATATGATTATTTTTTCTATTTTCAGTCATTTCACTGTTCTACTTCTCCGCCTCACGCCTTTTTTACCCGTGCAAATACTTCCTTGACATTCACCACCTTGCCTTGCCCAATCCCCCGGCGTATGTATGTGCCATGTTTACTGAGGTAAAGAAGAAGTTGACGCGCTTCTCATGGGCTCCGCCAAGAAGAGGAAGATTCTCGGAAATTTTGTTTCGAGGAACTCTGCGAAATCATACGGTATCCATGGATGCCTTTCTCAAGCCCGTGAGTGTTTTTCCGACATTTGTACGGACTTGTGAGGCATCGAAGCGGTGGCCGCCACGCTAGGCGTGGGTAGGCCTAGTGAAGCCGACCCAGTGAACATGGATTCATGAAGTCAAAACGGGGAGGGTCCTAGTGGTTTATGTTTGCCAACTACTGACCCTGCTAACTCTCAGAATCCCCAGGAAATGTATTTAGATGCCCGAATCCCAAATCACCCGGATATGGACGAAGGCCGTGCCTGGACGCCGGACGACCTTCACTACAAGTGGCTCGTAAACATATGCAAGAAGAATCGCCCTAAAGGTTAGCAAGGGGTGAGCAAGTCGTGGTCGCAGGAAAGATCTATGCTCCCCCGACGTACCTACTTCAAACCGTCGTAAAACCTCAGAAGACGACAGCACCGCTAGCCCAGTAGGCAATGCACCAGAAGACTCAGAAGAATAGGAAACTACCGCCGCTTCCTAAAAATGACTACAAGATAGTTATAAGACCCAAGAAGAGCATGAACGTCAAGAAATCTATGCCAGCATAGTTTTCAAGAGCCATCGTGGGAGCATGCAACAACCTAACGGCATGCGACCAATTTATTGTGAGACCACGCACAGGATCACACATCATAATCAGCACTCCATATGAAGAGGCCGCAGATGCCGTAAGGCACATCATGAGTCTGTGCTTGGAAGGCAATACTTACGCAGTAAATGTCTATCTGGCGGCGCCTGAGGTCGTCATCAGAGGAGTTATTCATGGAGTGGACCCAACCACTCCGTCAGAAGAACTACTAGCCAACCTCCGACAGCGCACCCAGGAGGTAGACATCGTTCAAGCACGCATGCTGGGAAGGTCTCGCATGTCAGTACTAACATTCCTGGGCCGCATCCTCTTCCGTTACGTCATATACTACGGAGGAGAGACGGCGTGCTACCCCCATTGACCGACCCAGCAGATCTGCCAATTATGTCTCAAAGCAGGACACAGAGCAAATATGTGCCCAACCCCGGCCATCAACGTGTGCCGCAACTGCGGACTTCAGGACCCGGAGGAAAACCACGCCTGTGAAGCCACAAGTGCGTGGCCTGCCAGGGAACCCATCCAACGGGAAACAGGGCCTGCAAACAACGCCTCAAAACAATCACCGGACCCAGCCACAACAACAACGCCGTCGAAGAGG
This sequence comes from Amblyomma americanum, assembly GCF_052857255.1. NCBI lineage: Eukaryota > Metazoa > Arthropoda > Arachnida > Ixodida > Ixodidae > Amblyomma > Amblyomma americanum. The sequence goes on along the minus strand of NC_135497.1, from coordinate 196,606,698 downwards.
ACAACAAACAACAACAAAAGCCTTCAAAGCAACACGTCAGTAGGAAAGATCAACAGTTCAACCCGATGGAGTACCGCTGGTTCGCGACGGAGGAAGAGGAGCGGCAGCTGACAGGGACGCCAGGGCCACAGTCCCGGTCGAGATCCAGGACCGGATCCAGCGGAAGATCCAACTCCAGAGGCCTGGTGGTGGGGGATCGGACTCCATTCGTCCTCATCAGAAGATACACCAGAAAGAACCAACCCACAAGGGGTCACCATCCTTTCGAGCGTCAACGCCAAGCCACCTGAAGACAAGCGACAAAAGGGTAAGCTGGTCGGTGGTTGTCTCGCCCGCTGGCTCTAAACGGTTATGGTCCATGCCAGGATTGCGCTAGAATTGAGGAGGAAAATAAACAACTAAAAATAAAACTACCCGAACAACAGAAACGCCTTAATAGAATAGAACAAAAACTACAACGGCTCTTGCAAATTGGTCAGAAACAGACTGCCCCTGCACCCTCGCAAATGGTAGTGCCAGTAAAGCCAAAACAGGCACCAGACAACACCTCAACACCCCCGCCTCACACCCCTCCTCAACAGGCCAGTGTAATTTAAACTCAAGAGCAGGAACCGGCAGCATCAACACCCGCACTTCAAACTCTGGAAAACACACAAAACGTTCTTAGTGGGGTTAAGCAGATTATTAATCAAATGCAACAGGTAATGACACAACAACTAACCCAACAAATCAAAGCCCAACAGACAGCCACACTGGCCCATTTTGCTGCAGTCCAAGAATTCAACTCGAAATTCGAAATAATAACTCAGGGAATGCGAAAGCGCTCGGGGATCGCCGATAACCCACGCCAAAAGGCCCAACGAAGATCCGCTGTCGAGACAGATCTCAGCGACTGCGAATCATCGACAAGCAACGCTGATGACCTCCTCCCCTAATTGGCAGCCAGACCATCTAGAAGTCTGGCAGTGGAACTGTCGCTCTCTAAAAAGGAAAAGCAGCTCCCTTCAGATGTTTATTCGAAATCAACCAATGCCCCCCCCCCCCCCCGACGTCATTTGCCTCCAAGAAACGGGAAACGCACCGTACGCCAAGGGATACCGCACATACAACCACCATACGGCACCTAAAGCAGCTACACTAGTGCACACACACTGACAGTCATATCGCACGATCTCCAGTTGAGTGAAATAGATCAAGTCCTCATCGAGATTATCTCTCAAAAAAGAAGGAAGCAGAGCGTTTTCATCCTAAACCTATACAGTCTTCCAAGTAACACGCAAGAAGATTTCAAGCCAATTTTACTAGAATGTACATATATAGCAGGAAAGAAACCCCTAATTATTATGGGGGAATTAAACGCTGTACACATGACATGGGGCTACCAGAAGGACATCCCGAAGGGAACCAACCTGTTGGAAGCGGCTGAGCACCGGGACCTCTGCCTAATGAAGGATATCATATCCCCCACAAGAATAGGAAACAGTGTTAGCAGATGCACCTGCCCAGACGTAGCTTTCACGAAAAACATAAGGCACTGCACCTGGATCAATTTGGAAGAAACTCTGGGCAGCGATCACAAAATTCTTAGCTTATCCTTAACGACAACCCGCATGAGGTGGACTATTGACTCTACAAAAATAACTAGCTGGGGTAAATTCAGCAATATGAAGCCGCCTGAAGGCGGCATCGCAATTATTGAAGACTGAGTTAAAAACAAAAAGATGCTCACGCAAAAACGACTCAAATCATCCAAACAACAACAGAAACACCTCAGGTAGACAGACATCTCCTACATTTATGAGAAGCTCGAAAAGGTCGAGTAAAACGGCGGAAAAAGCATATATTAAATAGAAAACTACAATTAAAAATAGCGAAGGTTATGGAAAGCCCAGGAGTATGCTATAAAGCTCAGCAAACAAAACTGGGTAGAGCTTTGTGACTTGCTGAAAGGTACCCTAAGTACTGCCAAACATGGTCGACCTTACGATTCCTAATAGACACATCCAAAGTCAAATCGGGCTCAAGCAGAACACTCCATTCCATAGCGCATAAAAACCCGGGCACAGATGCAGATTTAATAACAGTCATGCACAAAAAATACATAGGGTACTCCTCCCCTGCTTGCCAAACTCTATATGAGGGCCAGCCAAACCCTCCTTGACTCCCCCCTAACACTGGCAGACGTCTACGCAGCAGTCCGCATGTCCACAAGAAACACTAGCCGGGTTACAAAATGCATAATCAGGAACCTCAACACCGATCACCTGGCGGACCTAACCAAGTACATCAACAAAGAACTGTGGGAGAAGGGCCAGCTCCCGTCGGCTTGGAAACACGCACACATCATCACTATACCTAAGGCAGGAAAGCCTTCGGCTATAGAGAGTCTCCATCAAATCTCCCTTCTTGCCTGGGAAAGCTCTATGAACGAGTAATTCACCCGAGGCTTCAAAATTGCATTGACGAAAACAGCCTATTTCATTCCCGCATGCTGGGCTTCCGCAAGGGACTCTGCACGCAAGATGCCTTCCAATCACCAGGGCTTCAATCTATGACAAGGATCCCGCAAAAGCGGAATCACTGGCCATAGCCATCGCCATCAAGACTCAAAACCAACAGGGGAAGTGATCGCACGTAGTGACGGACTCCCAACAAGCCTGCAGGGACTACCTTGCTGGAAAACCTCATGGAAAAGTGAGCACACTATTAAGTACCCTCTCACACTCACACAGAATAACATGGACACCTGGTCAAGAGGCATACCCGGAAACGAGGTAGCGAATGATCTAGCCCGAGCTTTCACAAACCGGGCGGATCCCCATCCCTACCCCACCTCCTTCTAGGACGTTATAGTGACAGGTCACAGGCTAGAACACCTTAGGCTACAAAGACGACATTTCTCATCGCCACACAAACAACTGTCCTCTTCAGATACCTTTGACTGGAGGAGAATACAAACACATATCCAAGTCTTCACATTTTACAAAAAATCAGACCCACACAATACCCAAGTTACTGGTGCGCAGCAAACCCCACGCTCTACCATACATCTTGGGAATGCCAGGACAAACCGGACAAAAAGTTAATAGTGCCATACCCGACACACGAGCAGTGGGAGGAGGCCCTGGCCAGAGACAACCTGGACCAGGAAGTCTGGATTATCCAGCTGCTCCCCAAGTCAGCTGCCGCCAGCGGAGACCTGGAGTAGGGCCCGACCACCCGGCTCCTGCGAATTAATTTATTTTAATTAAAATATATATCTCTCTCTCTTGTACTCTCCTTTTCCGACACACTCCAGTCGACCGCGGCGCCATTACTGCTTTGTCTGATGTAGGCAGGGGTTCGTAGCGTGGCGTTTCTTACGTGCGTAGTTTCGTGTGCTATGACGCGTGGCTTCTTTTTGTGGGTTGTGTGGTGATGCAACAGAAGCGATGTGTGACCTTTGCTATTCGAAATGCGTTATAGCGCCTCTAAGTCTCGTTGTGCAAGCTCGTTCGTCATACTGCGGCGAACATCTCATCGGCGCGCTGCCTCCTCAATGGCGCGTGCCATATTTGGCGCCGAGCGCTGGCGCCGTCACTCCATGAGACGCTTACCTTCGGATTCACCGTGCGAAGTTACGGTCTGTTTCTTTTGTCAGTTCGCGTTCCTTTTATTGAAAGTGTTTCTTGTTGATCCCACGCTGTCACTTTCAAGCTGCAGAATATCTTCGTCTACCAGTCACCGTATCTACCAAGGGCGGCTCTCTTCGCGGCCCTGCTCACTGCCGTGCTCCTGCAAGGACGCCGTAGCAGTTGCCTATCGGCGCTGCCCTGAGGTGACCGTCTGACTGCAGTCGCAGCGAGTTCCTCTCTCGCGCAGTTCCACTGTCTTGACCTGGTTCGGCGCTATTGTGCGCCTCGAATTTCTCCTTGACCCGGGCAATGCGGCTCTGGCGGGCTGCGGTCCGGGTGGCGGTTCCTGATGAGCGCCAACTCCAGCGATCTCTGGAGAAGCGAAATGCCGTTAATGATGTAAGTACAGTGCAAGAAAATTACTTTCTGTGTTTTGGTGGTATGAATGAAGCGCCGCAAGTGAATTTACCCTTCGTCTCGCAACTTGTTCGCTGCGATTTGAACGCCAGGAGCACGCGGCGGCGGTTACCGCTAGCGTATTCACTTCTCGCGCTAGCGAGCTAACCGTTCAATTCTGGCTGACGTCTCCTCGCTCTGGCATTTACTCCACTGCTCAAGAGGTGTGAAACGGATCAAATTGCATTTCGTGAATCTTGAAGAATTGGTCCTTCATTACTGCGGCTGAATAGGTCCGACGCACCAGAGACTGGGGCGTGTGCTTGGCTGTGGCTCGTGACCCTGTAGTTCGTTTGAGTGCAGAATGTGCTGAGATCTGTAGACCGTCTTTTGCCCGTTGCTAAGCAGAGCCACATGCATTACAAAATAGTTCAGTGCGGTAAAACGATTGGAGGTAACAGGACCATTCAACTGTAGTGCGGCGTGAAATGTGTAGCACTGCGGAAGTGGGGGCCATCCCTGTTGGGAAGCCCGACGGCGCAAAGAAAGCTGAGGAGTATAGGCATTCAATTCAAGGGATTGTATTGAGAACTACTAGGTTTGGTTTGGTTTATTAGGGATTAAGGTCCTAAAGCGACTAAAGCTATGAGGGACGCCATTGTGAAGGGCTCCGGAAATTTCGACCACCTGCAATTCTTTAACGGGCTCTGACACTGCACAGTAAACGGGCCTCTAGAATTTCGCATTTACCGAAATATGACCGCCGCGGACGGGATCGAATCCGCGTCTTTCGGGTTAGCAGCCAAACGCCATAACCGCTGAGCCACCGTGTCGGCTTGAGAACTAGGCCTATTGTCATCACCCAAATGTCAAATATTAAACGACTGACAATAGACTGTTCGAGCTGCCAGCTCCTAAAATAATATGAATACAAGCCACTATGCGGTGCTACTGGGATTGGCACCGATATCTTATTGTTACAGCCTGCAATACTTATAGGCGATTAGTATATTTAACAGCTCGTACATAAAAACAGACGTAACATTTGAAATCCATCGATCACCGTTGACGTTAACATGAGATTGAATACCATCCCGATGTACCAGCAGGTGCAATTGCCATTGCGATATTAGCATAATTCATTGTGATTGTCATATAAGCTTCCATTATTTTAGCAGTGTTAGACGCAACTGGACAAAATTATTGATTTCTTTGTTATCCTTTATCTGTTGCTACTCTATATGAAAGTACTTCACGTGCTGTTACTCAGCAAACTTTTTCTTAGCTCCACTGCGAGAGCGCTATTGCTCTTTGCGCGCTTAGCTGATTTTTACGCTTCTTTACATCGTTGTGAAAGCATCTGGTGGCTTCATCTCTCTGACCTGAATCTTGTTCTCTGGCCTATACGCAGTCCTACTGCCGCTTCCGTCTACCAACCCGGAATGAAGGTTACCTGCAGCTGGTCCGCTACACATCACTGTACATATACAGGCGACAAGGAATGACGCACCGCACAGTGTATCCACCAGGTGATTTGAACACGCTTCTTCTGATTATGAGCGCATTTTAAGAAAGAAAATGCGGGTGTTTACTCAATTCATTAATTTTAATTTGTTACACGGACGACCATGATTTCAAGCACACTGTCAGAGATGAGGGGTCCTTGAGTGAGCTGACTCTTTCAGAGCCGCAGGTCCCTTCTACGAATGACATTGTCGGACTTGGTTATGAAGGAAACTGTACAGGGGGTTTATTTACAATATTTACAAGGTTTAGGAACCCATTGGAGGGTGATGGGGGAAAGTCGGATGATCTGAGAAGATCTGAGGATGATCGAGGAATCCTTCATCACGGCACTCGTCGTCCGGTTTTAAAAGGGCCGGTCCCTAGGATTCCCCAGGTTCGAGGAGGTCTTCACCAGGTTGGGCGTTTCCTAACTTGCGCTGTCGTACACACACACACATACACACCACTTCACATAGGGACACGCCCCGTCACATGTCTCACCGCAGAGAGAGAGGGTGCTGCTGGACCATCACCCTCTCAGAGAGAGCGTTGTCTTCGAGTCCGAACGAGAGTTCTCACGCTGTCAAGCCGGACACGTCTTCCGGGAAGTCCGAATGGGCGAGGCGGCGGCGAGCCGGCACAGTTGAAGGAGTGAGCCACTCCTGCTCGGGTTGGCGGTCGCTAACTGCCTCCGTAGCAATGTTGTTTACAAACGGCGGCAGAGTCGTCCGTCTCGAATCAAATAACCCAAGCGGGGACAGGCCGTGCGAACCAAGATCCTTATCGCCGTGCAGGGACCCCGGCTGCAGGTGTCCCGGGCCGACTACGCAGCTGACCCAGACGGGCTGTCGCGAGAATCCTTACAGCTTCTCCGCGGCCCGAAAAATCTCGAATGTCCAGCGTTAACGACCGCTGGGCAGGAAGAGACGAGGTGGCGTCCGTGTTGGTCCCCTGGATTGCAATATCAGCGCCCCCAAGGCAGAACCAAAAGCACCACCAACAAAGGAAAGCGCAGGTGGGACGTTCCAAACAGCAAAGCACCGCCCCACCCGCAAGCGCTCGGAATTCGCCAAAGAATCACCAGGCTTCTTCCACTGACAACAAGACACTTAAAAAAGTGTTTAAATTTGGGTTAATTTCGTGCCGACAGAGCGCGAAACATTCCCTTTTGAAATTGCCACAGCCGGATTACTCGGAAGAAAGCTAAAAAAAAAACGCTCACACAGGAGGAGATTCCTCTATGTTCTCCCGCTTACATCAGTCTGCTCAAGCCATCAGCATTTCCGTGCAGTTCCTCCTTCTTATAACGCATCGAGAAATTGTACTGTTGGAGAGCCAGACTCCATCTGAGCAAGCGACAATTTTTGGGGGACATCTGTCGCAGCCACGTTAAAGGACAATGGTCAGTCTCAAATACAAACTTTGCTCCGTACAGGTAACACGACAACTTCTGCGCTGCACAAACTAAACACGCGCACTCTTTTTCGGAAGCCCTGTACGCTTCCTCTCTACTGGTTAGTTTGCGGCTGATGTACAGAACTGGGTGTTCTTCATGGTCGTAGCCAACTTGGCTTAAGACAGCACCCAGCCCTCTATCGCTGGCATAACACTGGACTATAAACTCTTTCCCATAGTCAGGTGTCTTGAGCAAGGGTCGGGACACGAGTGCTTCCTTCAGGCTTTTGAAGGCGTTTTCTTTTTGGTTATCCCAACTTACGTTAGTAGGTGCTCCCTTTCGCAAGGCGTCAGTTAAGGGACTAGCCCGCTGTGAGTAGTTAGGAATATATCGCTGGTAGTACCCAACTAATCCCAAAAAGGAGCGAATGTCCGTTTTCGTCCGTGGTTGCGGAAATGCTGCGATCGGGGCAATCTTTAACTCGGATGGGCTCCTAGTTCCCTGGCCTACAACGTGGCCCAAGTACGTCACCCGTGCGCAACCAAATCTACACTTTTCTGCCTTCAGTGTCAGTCCAGCCTGTCGTAAACTGGAAAACAGGGTCTTTAGGTGTTCTAGATGCTCTTGCCAGGTTTCCGAAAAATAGCGACATCGTCTAAAAAAGGGAGTGAAAAGCACTGCATGTCCTTCAGTACGATGTCCATGAGTTTCGAGAAGCGGTAGGGGGCGTTCTTCAACCCAAAACTAAGCATTAAGGGTCGAAAGGTGCCCGCTGGGGAGATGAAAGCGGCATAACTGCTCGCGCTTTCTGAGAGGGGAACTTGGCAATATCCGCGTACGAGATCGAGGGTGGAAATAAATTTCGCGTCGCTCACCCTTTCTATCCTTTCCTCTATGTTGGGAATCGGGTATACCTGATCCCTGGTAATTGCATTCAGCTTTCTATAATCCACGCAGAGACGAGGATCTTTCCCTGGGGCCTCAACAAGAATTAGCGGTGAGGTATAGTCACTTTCCGCTGTCGCTACAACCCCTAACTCCAACATGCGCTGAATTTCAGCGACCATTATTTCTTTTTGCCGCGGTGATACCCTGTAGGGTTTCGACCGTACCGGCTCATCCGATGTGAGCTCGATTTCGTGCGTCAGGAGATGTGTCTTTCCCGGGCGACTGCTAAATAGGTCAGCGAATTCGCTCAACAACTGCTTTAGCGTGTCGACCTGTGTCCCGCTTAGGAAATCTGCATTCACGGAGTGAGCCAGAATGTTTTCCACGTTGTCACTAGCGTCCGCACCTCCCTTCCAACCCTGACTCTCGCTGTCCAGCTCTTCTGGTTCATTTAGAGTCAGATTGACCTCCCGCTGCGTTCCACGAACGGCTGCATCAGATTGCAGTGTTAGATTCTCACCTGCTTTCTCCTGCCTGGAACCCTTAGCGCGTAATTTGTCTCCGAAAGTTTTTACAACACTTCCACTGGACCATCCCAGGGAACTTCCAGCTTGTTTTTTTCTCGATGGCCGGAGGATCATCACGCGATCGCCCGCGATGAAACCTCGAAGGCGCGGTTTTGTCATAATAGACCTTGGCGGCCTTCTGGGCAGCTTTCATATTTCTGTTTACTAATTCCCTCGTGTTGTTAGGGCGGTCCAGTAGCTGAAGCACGTACTCAACCACTGTCTGGTTCTCTCCTGTCCCTTCCCACATTTCTCTCGGCATTCGGAGGGGAGAGCGGAGGGCTCTTCCGTACACGAGTTCTGCTGGCGTAAACCCCGCAGCTTCGTGGGGGACTGTTCGTAAAGCGAAAAGTGTGCTTTATGCTCATAACAAAGAGCGCGTAGCACTCTCTTCAGCACCGAATGCCATTTCTCTACATTGTTGTAGTGCGGATGATACACCGAGCTGTGTAACAGTTTTATTCCGCATATTTCTAGGAATGTGGTCGTCAAGGCGCTTGTAAAGACCGTCGCCTGATCGGCTTGGATTTCGGCCGGAAATCCTATTCCCGCGAACACTGACAAAAGGGCGCCAACTATTTCTGTGGAGCTCAAGTCCTTCAACGGAATTGCTTCGGGAAATTTTGTGGCGGGACATAGCATAGTAAGCAAGTACTTATAGCCTGATTTCGTTTTAGGCAAAGGGCCTACTGTGTCTATTACAAGCCGCCGGAAGGGTTCCGAGATCAATGGAACAATTTTCAGTGCAGCCTTCCATGTCTCTCCCAGCTTTCCCACGCGCTGGCACGCATCACATGATTTCACGTAGCGTTCGGCATCTTTGAAACAACCCGGCCAAGAATATTTCATTAATAGCCGCTCCTTTGTTTTACTGATTCCCAGATGTCTTGCCCAGCCATTTCCGTGGCAGAGACTCAGAATGTCCGCTATGTATTTTTCGGGCACGACCAGCTGATCAAATGTTTTGCCTTTTCTGTCCTGGTAGTGTCGGTATAGTAAGCCTCCCTTCTCATGCATCGTTATGTTGCGTCTCGCGATGCCCTCTTTAGCTGTAAGGTGCAGTCTTTCCAAAGTGGGATCCTGCTTCTGTTCTTTTATTAGGGACTCCCTGTTCACCTGCAGAAGGCGATCATGGCTACGCGATGTTGGAGGTAAAACGGATCCTTCAGCGTTTTCTGCCTCCTCTACCGACTTAGTGGTTGAAGTCCCTTGTCGCTCATCTGTTCGGTCAGCTGTCTGGTTTTCATTCCTCGTTGGTTCCCTTCCCTCCTCATTTGTTTGCAACAATATGCTGGCTGGTGCGTCTCTGGCTACCTGAGGTTCGGGAACCTGACTTAGTCGAGATGCGAGCTGACGAGTTTTCGACCTTGTCAAAGCTTGTATCACCCCGCTTCCGAGTTTCTGGCCTCTCTCGCGCAGGAATTGGTCTGATCGATTCGAGAAGAGGTAAGGATATTGAAGTGGCACGGCCTTCGAAACTGCGGCCTCAGTTATTAGCTCTCCAAACGGTCCACAAATTCTCACTCTAGCTATGGGAAGGCATACACTGTGTTCTTCTACTGCCTGTTTTATCCACAAGACTTCTCCCGTAAAATCGTCCGCTGAAACGTAAGACGGATGGACAACGTCCATCGTCGCGGCGCTGTCACGAAGCACCCTGCACGGCTTCCCGTTAACGTGCAGCTCGTGCAAGTATGGCTTAAGGAGCTCTAGATTCTCGGCGTTATCCTCGACGCATGAGAACACCAAACGTTGCTTTGTACACTTGGCTGCAAAGTGCCCGGCATCATTGCAGTTGTAGCAACGAAATGGCCTACTAGCCTCAAACTCTTTTTTCGCGGCTTTGTCTGCTCCCTGTCTCTTCGCCTGTTCTTCACGCTTTTCTGGCGCTACCTTCGTTGCCTCCGATTGCTCCGAACTTCTAGCACTTCGCGTCTTTCTGCTAGGCCCTTTATCTGGTATCGCGTTTCGAGCGTGTGACGCACCCTCTTCAGTGCTCAACCTTCTGCGCGAAACGTACTCCTCTGCTAGCTCAGCGGCTCTTTCAACTGTGTCGACTGTTTGCCTGTCTTGAACCCACAGTTTCACCACTTGGAAAATGCTTCGGTAAAATTGCCCAAGGCAAAAACACTCAATGATTTTGTCTCGGCTCTCGTAAACCTCGGCTCCTTTTAGCCACTCTAGCAGTTTCGTCTTTAGGCCATACGCGAAATCCGGATAGCCCTCGCTATCGTGTTTCATTGTGCTTCTGAAGCGCTGTCGGAAAGCTTCGGCTGACAGCCGGTACCTTTTTAATAGACTGGCTTTGACTTTTTCGTAGTCAGCTGCGTCTTGTGTGCTAAGTCTCGCTATGACTTCAGCTACTTCACATGGCAAGAGTGTCAGAAGTCGTTGCGGCCATGTACTGCGAGCAAATTTCTCCCTTTCGCAGGTTCTCCCAGTTTCCCAGATACAATCCTATGTCCTTTCCACTTTTATAGGGATGCATGAATCTGTTCATTTTATATGATTGTACATCGCTTGCTCTTTCAGGAGACCCGGCTCTCGAACTGTCGCCTTTTTTTCGATTTTGGCTTGCAAGCTGCAATCGCTTTAGATTTCTTCTTTTTCAGCTTCCAACTTTTGCCGTTCCTTCTCTTTTTCCCATTCCGCTTACCTTTTTCTTTTTTCCTCCTGATCGGCTATCTCTTTACGTGCTTTTTCTTCCCGTACCAAATTCCACGTATCTACCAGCTGATCGTCCTCTACGTGTTTTTGAATTGTGTGCATATTTCAGGTTTTGTAATTTTTCCCTGTACTTCTATTGACAGTTCCTCGCATAACAACAGCAAGTCCGACTTTGACAATTTCATAAGGTCAATGGCAACTTTTTTTTCTCCGCTTTGGCAATGCTACCTTCAAAATGTCGTGAGATTACCTTTTCTCAATTGACATACACTTCCCAGTGATTCTAGATTATTCTCTCAAAATCTGAAGCCTGGCGAATCCTATAGCAAAATGCCGAAACGCTTACCGGTTGAGAAAGCACGATGTCGCACAGTCCATCGCAGCTGTTTCCAGCCAGTTGTTAGAGATGAGGGGGGTCCATGAGTGAGCTGAATCTTTCAGCGCCGCAGGTCCCTTCTACGAATGACGTTGTCGGACTTGGTTATGAAGGAAACTGTACAGGGGGTTTGTTCACATTATTTGCAAGATTTAGGAACCCATTGGAGGGTGATGGGGGAAGGTCGGAGGATGATCGAGGATTCCTTCTTCACGGCACTCGTCGTCCGGTTTTAAAAGGGTCCGGTCCCTAGGATTCCCCAGGTTCGAGGAGGTCTTCGCCAGGTTGGGCGTGGCTTAACTTGCGCGCGCGCGCACACACACACACACACACACACACACACACACACACACACACACACACACACACACACACACACACACACACACACACGCACGCACGCACGCACGCACACACACACACACACACACACACACACACACACACACGCACGCACGCACGCACGCACGCACACACACACACACACACACACGCACGCACGCACGCACGCACACACACACACACACACACACACACACACACACACACACACACACACACACACACACACACACACACACACACACACACACACACACACACACACACACAGGCGCGCTCACGCACACACGCACGCACACACGCACGCACACACACACGCACACACGCACGCACACACACACACGCACACGCGCGCACATGCACACGCACACACGCACACACACACCACTTCGCATAGGGACACGCCCCGTCACATGTCTCGCCGGAGAGAGAGAGAGGGTGCCGCTGGACCATCGCCCCCTCAGAGAGTTGTCTTCGAGTCCGAAAGAGAGTTCTCACGCTGTCAAGCCGGACACGTCTTCCGGGAAGTCCGAATGGGCGAGGCGGCGGCGAGCCGGCACAGTTGAAGGGGTGAGCCACTCCTGCTCGGGTTGGCGGTCGCTAACTGCCTCAGTGGCAATGCTGTTTAGAAACGGTGGCAGAGTCGTCCGTCTCGAATCCAATAACCCAAGCGGGGACAGGCCGTGCGAACCAAGATCCCTATCGCCGTGCAGAGACCCCGGCTGCAGGTGTCCCGGGCCGACTACGCAGCTGACCCAGACGGGCTGTCGCCAGAATCCTTACAACACCAAACATATTTGTGTTTCCAAAAGTGCTGACATAAACGTGCCATATCTTGTCTCTCTTCTATATTGCCTAACATACTTCTCTCCCAGAAAATAGAGTCAATGTAACGAGCTTTGTAATTTACATAGCCTATAAATACCCAATGAAACACTTTTGGTAGTTCAGCGTTCGCTCTTTTTCCCGTGATTCAGCCCTTTGGCTTGTTTTATGCACTGAATTCATCGAGTACGTGGCGCACGAACATACCTTATTTGTCGTCTCTGTCCACATCATATATTTACCGCTAAACAGCGAATTTTCCTTTGAGCTGGACATGAATGCTTCAAGAGACTATACTCACATGCCATTTAACTCAAGACAGTGAAATACTTCCACAAAATGTTCGCTGCATTCAACAGGACTTTCTTTCGCTAAAATTTGATATGCTTCTTTTCTTTGTGTATAATTTTTGTGCAATTTGTCCCCCGTGGCTTTACCTCGACTGTGTGATTCGTATACCCTCGTTCTGATAATTGTATAGATGACTGCAAAGAGACTACCACTGCAAATCTAATATTGCTCACCAAAAGTGTGTGCTGAAAGAGAGGAACAGGGCAAACAAAAAAAAAAAAACGAAGGACTCTGTAAAGAAAGAGACAGACAAGCGCTGTACTTACAACTGGCTTTTTTTATTCCGAAGTGTGTTTCTGAAGAAAAAAGCCAGCTGTAAGTTCAGCGCCTGTCTCTTTCTTTACGCTGTCCCTCGTTTTTTTTTGCGTTTTTGCTCTCTTTCAGTGTGCATTACCAACTCGCCCACTACGCTGCGTTGCAAAAGTGTTTGCCGGAAAGCGCATGCATCAATAAATGTAGGTGTCTTGAGAAGAGCAGCTGTTGGGGAAATAAACATGGCAGTGGAAACAACACCTACTAGCTCTCTTGTAATGCAGCAAAGCCTGACAAACTGGAAGCAGTAAACAATATATTTTTAGTTACAAAAGTCAGGTTTCTGCAGGAAAATACAGAAATTTCTCCTAATTATGTTCATTCAGGGCCTTTAGCAAGTATTGCTGTTTTTGTGGACAATCCAATCTGTGCTTATTATTATTATTATTATTATTATTATTATTAGTAGTAGTAGTAGTAGTAGTAGTAGTAGTAGTAGTAGTAGTAGTAGTAGTAGTAGTAGTAGTAGTGGTAGTAGTAGTAGTTACTAGTGGGAGTGGTTGGCATAAGGTGCAAGGCAGTTGGGACATGAAGGATAGCGATGGAATTTGTGCCGATAAAGCGATGCAGGAGTGGCAAGCGTGTTCAGTTGTATCTGTCGAAGGATGTCAGCCTCCCGCACAGAAAGACTAGGATGAGGGTCGGAGTAGAGTTTGCGGTCGAGGCGGAGAGCTCTGTGACACTCTTTGATGGTGGCGCGAAGGGACAGTCTCGACCCGCCCTCCGAGGGCCTGGGCCAGGGGATCACTGGTGCCCGGATAAATGTTTCGCGGGCGAGATGGCTACCCACCTTACTGCCGTCAATCCCCTTCGGAGGAAAAAGGGGTAAGGCTGCAGTGACGCATGCAGGGCCTGGAGTTCCGTGGGCATATGTGGTGGAAGTGCTTTTGTAGCGATAGCTACATTACGGTAGCATTTCGAGCCCTCGGCGGGGCTGCAACGCTACGCTGTAACGTGGTTGGTCACGTGGTGCGGAGCAGCTGCCGGCGGCGCGGCGCCGTGGCTGATCACGTGGTTCGTCACGTGGTTGGTCACGTGACCAAGTTCCACTCGGCCAGCTGTAGCTATCGCGTCACTCCAGGTTTAATCAGAGTTAAACCACCGCCAATTTTTGATTGAATGGTACGAATGGCTGCGTGGGAGTCAGTGTAGATGGTATAGTCAAGAACAGGTGGGAACGAATGAAAATGTTGAGTGGTGTGAATGATGGAGAGGGCCTCGAGCGAGAGAATGGCCGAGAGGTGTAGGAACGGGCCGCTAGTGTGAGTGACAGGGATGGAAAGGAGAGGTTTAAAGAGGACTCGGGGGCTACTGGAGCCATGTAAGAGGCATCCGTGTACGCCACTCCATGAGTATTCAAGAGGGGGGGGGGGGGACTGTGATGAGAGGCAGCAGCATGTCGGCGGCCAGCATGCAGGACTGCGACATATTGGAGGGAAGAGGAAGTATATGGAGGTTAGAAGCCTCCGGAGGGAAGCCCCCCCTCCCCGAGCGAGGAAAACAATTCTGGGCCCCAGTTTTTCTACTAAAAAGTGTTTCAAGAAGTGTAATTGCGGATTGTCAGTGACATTCAGGCATGATAATTTGGACATGCAGTTTTTTCTGATTTCTTGAAATGTATGTATTTCTCACTGTACATTTTTTCTGTTCAGTTTATTTAATAATTTCGGCAACTGATTTTGCAGTGTTTGATGACCATATGTTGTGCGGTATGTTTTTACATTCCAGTATTCGCTACAGAAAGCGCCAGAAAAGGTATTATCCGGATAATAATCGCTGTTGCGGAGTGGTTTAGAGTTTGGAATGTTAAATTTTAAAACCACATATGTCAAAGGTTATTATTTGGGCGCGTTTTCTTTGATGATTTCATTACATTTTTTTTCTTACTTTAGGGTGGTGTAATAAGTTTAGAGGAATGGTTTTTTTTTCATGTGCTTACTGCATACCGTCCTCCCAACCAACCTGTACCCCCTTATGTAGTGTTTACGGGCGAGGAAAAAAATAAATGAAATTAATATTTTGTCTCATTTTTCCTCACGCGGCCACGCGAAAAGGCGCAGGCGGCAGAGTCGCGCGGTTTGTTCCGCGCCCTCCAGGGCTGCTTCACGCCGGAGGTGCAAAGAGGGGCAAGATTTGTTGCACCGACGGAGCCGTCGCTCAACGACAGCCTGTGGACACCAGATGTGGCGCAACCTTGCAACGAACGTCTCGTTCGGAAGACCGGCAGAACCTTTGAAGAGTGAACATTGCCAGGCGGAACGAGGTCAGGCGCTCGCGCTTGACGGGGACCAATAAAAGTGACGAATTGTCGGCGACGGTGCGGCTACCTGAGGTCCTGTAGTGGCTCCAACGCCCGAAAACACTGAACGTCAACAGTTATCGGGTAACGGGCTTGTGTCGATAGGGAAACGCCGCCGGACAGAACGGATGCCGCCACTCGTTCGAAGACAGTAACGGCCCGTTTCAGTTATGCCGTTGACCGAATTCCAGGATACGCCAAGGTAACGGGTCTTTGGGAAACAAGCGCACACTGGAAGTGAGTCAGCATATTTTCAAGCAGTTTCCTTTCTCTTTCGTAGGGGCGAGGGATTGTGTAACACGGTGCAAGTTGTTTGGCGTGGTACGTAACCCAGTGGGCGAATCATTTTGAGGTCCATTTCCGTAATGCCGGATTTTTGAAGTGAATTTGAGGATTCATTTGCACTATGTACTTTAGGGAGAGGGTTATAAACCTTACTGAAACTAGAGGTCGTGCCATGCGGCTTGTAAACTAATCATGTGATGCGTTTACTGTGATTGGGTGCTACTGAATATGGACTGGGGCGATAGGTCTTTAGAACCGGGCCCCGGAGCGTGGGAAAAGGATCTGAGCTACTGTCGGATGTAATGCATCTTCGGCTATGCCGAGTAAAGGCTTCCCCTGTCTTTAGCCTGTTCTATCTTTTGTTGTTTCATCTTTTTGCCGCTCAAAGTGTCTCTAATGCCTAAACTTGTAATGATGTAAGTTCGAATAAAAAGGCAGCGCAAAAAAGACGACCACACGAGGAAGACACCACAAACACGAACGCTACTAACAACTGGCTTTATTTTCCGCAACAGTTAACAATATATAGGCGTACACATCGCATGCGCAAATGCGCACTGGCCATTCTAAAATTGTAAAACGAGCTGTGGCAACTTCTTGCCTGAAACTAGCGATAAAAAAATTATGCCCCCACTCGATTATTCACAGCAATGATCAAAAGGTTTCCCGATTGAGGGCTAGCGGCTATCCGGGGCAGTTACTTGGCGGTATTGCAGAATGCTTACTAAGGGAAGTTACTCAGTCCCATAAGACTAAAAAACCAAGCTGTGAGGGACGCCCCGTTGTGATGCCGTACATTCATAACATCTCCCACAGAAGGAAGATAGCTAACAAGTACGGAGTTGAGGTGGTTTTTTCAGCTCCCAATAAGCTCATTGGAATATGCAAAAAGTTCAACGAGAATGAAGACCACAAAAAGAAACCTGGTTGCAACGTCAAACACGACATCACCTATGTAGAGTGTGTAGAAAACGTCCTTTACAGCATTCCGCTTAGCTGTCAACGAACCTACGTAGGGCAAACGGTAGATGCCTGAACAAGAGGCTCAGAGAGCACGAAAGATTATGCGAACAAGTTTCAAAATCCGGGAATCTGGCACCACATTGCGCACACTGCAAATGCACCCCGATGCTAAAAAACACCAAGGTAATAGGTCGGGCCAGAAACAGGCGGGAACGCGAAATAATCGAAGCTTGCTTGCGCTATGCCTGTTGCTCCAGATAAGAAATGCGTTAGCTCCCCTTCGATGATGTTAGGGAGAACTGAATTTAACTACCTCAAGACTACAGTATTTCCCGCTCATTTTAATCCAAACGCCAGAATATTTAATATGAGTGCCGTTCAATTTAATCCAGATGCCACAGAAATTAATCCAAGTGCCAAAGCATTTAATCCAATATATATATATATATATATATATATATATATATATATATATATATATATATATATATATATATATATATATATATATATATATATATATATATATATATATATATATATATATATATATATATATATATATATATATCATATCGCTCTTGTCAACGCCGTGCGCTCTTCCCTCTTCTGTGTACGATTTGACGTTAATATGTGTATATAGTCATGTTTCTTCAGAGAATAAACAGTTGTTAGAAAGCGCTTTGTCCTGTGTGTTCGTCCCTTTCCGTATTTTGACAGCGCTCACCAATACCTTCAAGGATGGATTTCCAACTAGCTCCAGTTGTAGCTCTTTTCACTTCAAGGTGGTATGACACCCAAAAGTCTAGTTTCTACACTGTAGCGGCATTCTAACGGCGAGCATTTCAGTCGGCGTCATATCGTCACATTCGAGGATGCGTAGCCAGTGTACCGCGAGAAATAATTGTTCGGTTAGAGGACACACGGGCGTCGAACTCTGACGTAGTCAGGGCACGTCGGGAGTTAAGAGACGAAACAGCGCACATACGCTGTCGGGGAATTAATTAAAAAAAGGTTCGTTGCTCTTGCCTGCCTCACGCACTCGACACGTGCGCTCACTGGGTTGAGTCTCCCCACAGCTGTAGAGATACCGGCCGCTTACAGCCGAAAAGAGAAAATCGCAGGCGCCGACTGGGAGGGGGGGGGGGGGGTGCTGGAGGGCTCAAGACTCCCCCCCCCCCCCACCAGAGACTGAGCGATGGGGTCAGGGGGTAGCATATCTTCTGCTACGGACTGGCACATTCACACGGGCAAGGGGGGTCGCCGAAAGCGATGTCTCTGTTTCCAGCCGCACGCTTTTCACGACCGGAACGGCTAAGTTTTCGAACATTTTCTAACAAAAAGAAAAACTTTCTTCGAACTGCTAAGTATTCATTAAAACCGGTCCATTGGACAGCATACAAGACAGCTGCTTCAGATAATTAACGAGAACTGACGTATGCTAAATCCACCATCTTTAAAGTAACCCTCCTGATCATTCTGAAGACTAATCCAAAAGCTTCTAGAGCATAATAAAACCTGGAAACACCAAATAAAGTGTCGTTATTGCACCCACCGGCGAACCTGCTCCCGACCACCTCTGCGCTATTGTACTAAATGATACTTTCGTTGAGTCGTTTCCTTCTTCATCCAATGTTATCCAACGTCCCGATCTCCGACTGTGCGATCATTTCGCGATTGATCCCACCATGTTCGACTTGCAAGGCATCATACCCATTATTGATTTGAATCTAAAATTTTCTACCAGAATTGATGGTATAAAGGGCAAATTTATACGGAATGCTAATAAAGAATATAGTTATATCACCATGAAATGCATATTCTTACAATCGTATCATCATGGTGTACTACTGAAGACTGGAAGACTGCTGTGGTTATACCAGTACATAAAGCCGGAGATAAACAGAATCAATCTAACCATTGACCCGTATCTTTGAGATCAATAGCATGCAAAATAATGGCACATATACTTACACGTCTTGTTAATTTTCTGGAGGATAACAGTTTATTCTCTGTAACAGAGCATGGCTTCCGAAAGTTTTTCTCTTGTGACATTCAACTACTTTACTTCACTTACGACTTCCACTTGTATTCAGACTCCGCTTTTTCATCTGACTGCATATTTCTTGATTTACTAAAGCATTCGATAAAGTTAATAACTCGCTGCTATCACATAAACTAAGTGTGCCGAACATTGACCCTGCAGTTCTTAACTGGATCCGTGGACTTCCTTCTTCTCGTGTTGAATTTGTCAGCATTAATGACGCTGATTCCTCTACAGTACCACTTGGTTCTGGGGTTCCTCAAGGATCAGTACTTGGCCCCCTTACCTTTTATCTTCTACATCGCTTTGAACTGCCGTTCCCCTCTGTAATGTACTCTGTATCCTGAGAGCAAAATAAATATCTGTTGCCAAGGAGCATGCCCGGACGAAGGAGGAGGAGGGGAGGGCGAATGACAAAGAGAGGGGGTGCTAACTGTACCCCCCCCCCCCCCCCCCCCCCCCAGGCAGATTGAAAACTCGGCGCCTATGCCTTTGTGGCATAACGTCTACAATTGCGCACGCGACATTTCGAACTTCTTTTTAAAAGCGTCGAGAGGCATTTTCACGATGTCAATGATGTCGGCTACATTTGAAATTCCTGCTGTACAAAATTGTAAAGCCATTTGATACATAGAAAAAGCAACAATCGCTTATCAAAAACATGAAATAAATATTAACCTCGCGAAGTTTTGCGCAGCGACTACGAAGTGCTGTCTGGTGCTGCAACGTTTTTCTTGTCTCACGCGGTGCAATGTTTTACTAAATTACACTGTAGCTCAGTTTTCGTCGTCGAAACTGCTTCGGAAGATAATGAAAATCATTGACTTGGCGTAAATGTGTATTCTTTTTAAGAATAAGGCTACAATTTAGTGGACAAGGAAGTGTGAAAGCTTAAAGATTTCGAGCCATTAATGCTATTTTTGTGAATTAGCGGGTTCCAAATATACACGTACAAGTTTTCAGATTTTTCTCGACAGCAGAACATAATGCATCTCTGAAGCGGTTCAGCCACCAAAACCAAGGCAAGCGTAGGAGAATGTCGCTCTTTCTTTAAATTTATGGTCTTGATTAATGAGAAGTTCGCGGTGTAATCACCTTATGCCTGGAAGAAAATTCATTAGAAAGTGTAAGCAGAGACAACCACATGCCGCCAGTGGGATACGAACCCACGCACAAAATGCCGCAGGCGGCATGTGCTTGCTTTCTTCTTCGACTTTCTTGTCAATTAACTTTCAGGCATGATATAATTACACCACTAACTTCTCATTAATCAAAACCATAAATTACAAAAAAAAAAACTTCCCTATGTTTTCCTTGGTTTCGGTGACTGTTGGCTTCCTTCATATATTTCCACCCGTGGTTCGACAAAAGCTTGCGCCGGGTGGTAAAGAAGTGTGTTACCTCCGTTGCACTGCCTATAGAGGTAGCGAAACTGATCAGGCCACGGTCGCCCGTGTACATGAAATGACGCCGAGCTAGGATTGAACACGCCACGTGTACTGACGCTGAGTGTCGTGACGCGTTACGGAGCGCCAAGGCGTCGGGGTTGCAGTTATTCCCGCGGTCCCTATGCGAATGAGTCCTTGAGTGGACGTACCACACAGACAGCCTTCTACTTCTTCTTTCTGAAGACGTGCTGTGTATGCAGATAAGCGCTGCAATAACCATTATAGTCACTCGGTTATTTGCACCCAGGTTTTGGGGATATCGCTGGTGGTCATCGGGCGATGTGCGGGGATGAGTTATTTTGCTTTGTTTTGTTTTTGTTTTGTGCGTGGAAAAATACGCAGTGGTGTAGAGGTTTATTGCTGAACGCGCTGCGGGCCCTATTTCGTTGCAGGTTCAACGAACAGCCGGCGCAGCTGTTGTAGAGAAAAGGTCCGCCCGAACTTCCGCCGGACGCACGCGCGGAGCTTGGCTGGAAAAAGCAGCAACAGCATCAAGGGAATGAATAAAATAACAAAAAAGGGGGCCCTCAGCTGTAATGACAGAGCGAACACTGTTTCCTTTGCGCTACAAGCACCGCGAATGCATCACGAAACATACAGGAAAAAGAGGTTCCGAGAAGCTCTCAGATGTATATTGTTTGACAGATGTGGAGTAAACGTTCAAGGCACTAAATTTAAGTCGCACACGCCTAAAAATATGAGAGAAAGTGGGGAAAAACGCGACTGAAATTTTCAAATCATCGCCTTCATTTTAGTTTTCATAGGTGTCAACAGACAAATAAAACAACTATTTGCTACCGTCCTGCAATTCCGCTCAGTCATGTCCTACATATTTGGACAGGAATTTTGAATATTGAAAAATTTTAAGGTACTGTTGTGGAAATATCGAAGGTAATGGTCCATTCTTTCGATGTGTAGTCAAATCTTGCTTTTAAATTTTCTCCATCGCTCTCATCGAGCAGTTAAGACTGCCGTAAAAAGCCAACGGGGAACGCTTTTGACGACATCAAAAACGCCAATAGCAAAAAAAAATGCGAATCTGCTGACGGGAGACCTGCGGATATATTTATTTTTATAGTGAAATCTTTCAACATACGAAAAAATGCGTTCATAAACTCTTTTCCGTTTAAAAATGCTTTTGTCCAGAATTGTTGGCTATGAGAAATGAAGCTCCCAGCTGAAGCGGAACAGAGTAAACGTATATAGTATTAAAAAGCTCGAAATGTCGCTCAATGCCCCAACTCTTGCGGCAAAATGCGACAGTGCGCGGGTTAAAATGAGGCCCTTCCAAAATCAATATATTGCGTAGTCCTGCATTGAATTCACTCCAACTTGTCTCCGTGGACACCAACACAATCTTTCTGAGCCTATTGACAAGACAACCACTGTATCCAGACAGAAACCTTCCCTGTTTTATTCCCATCACCAACTTGAGGCTAAGCCGCCGCGGTGGCTCAGTGGTTATGGCGCTCGGCTGCTGACCCGAAAGAGGCGGGTTCGATGCCGGCCGCGGCGGTCGAATTTCCATAGAGGCGAAATGCTAGAGGCTCGTGTACTATGCCATGTCAGAGCACGTTAAAGAACCCCAGGTGGTCGAAATTTCCGGAGCCTTTCACCACGGCGTCCCTCTGTAGCCTGGCTACGCGAGTCTTTTCAATTGTCTGCCTTCCTCGCAACCTTTTTTTTTTGTTTATGTGCTACGATTGTTACTTTTTTTTCCTCCTTTCAATCGGATGGACATGCGATTCGGTTGGGGTTGCAGCTGCTGAACACGAGCTGTTGGATGTGATCGTATATACGCGAGACCTAACATGGCTTGTTCCACGTCCAATGGGCTGTACCAGTCGTCATTTTTGCTCGCCTGGAAAATGTGCAGCGCTTACATTCTGAAAAAAAAAAAAGTTTGTGCATTTTCTGCCCCTTGAATTTCCTCACTGTCTTGCTGTTCTGTGGTGGACGTCTTTAGGGAGACGAAACGTTTGGTGGCACCGGCACTGCTTGATGCTGTCCAGTGCTTTCTTCATGTCTTCGCCGTGGCACTCGGCAGTCATAGCGTTTTCCTTTTGGACGTTCAGATCATGAAAGGGAAAAATAAAACAAGGGAAGCGCTCTAAAGCTCTGCCCATTAGCAATAAAACTATCAACTGTGTACTTTCGGCCCTCAAGGGCGCCGCAATATCGCGTTTTGTCCCACGTGTAGCTTGCTGCTAGAACAATTCGATTGAAAGAACGTGAGGCGCGCCACATTCTTAAACCTTTCATGAGATAAGACCAATACCCATTTGTAATAAATAAATGCTTGCAGTAATCGAGGATGCTTGGTCTGCTGAGCTGCGCAGTTCTGAAAAATGTGGCGAGCAGACGTTTGCACCTCTTCGACCGCTTTCTCGTTCAGCAAGGCTCTCTTCGCATTTCTTTTTTTTCTCTGCTTAGAAGTGGCGAACGTCTACAGCCTTACAGTGGCCACCACACGGTCGTTCTTCATATTGCAGTTTTGTGCACTTAAACGACTAATACACGAGCATATGATTCAATTTCCGAAATTTGGGCGCCCAGGACGAAATGTAGATTCCAAAAAATTCGACCCAAATTGAGACCGGGAAACTCCTCCCACCGGCAGCTACCGCCATATTGAATGCTCTCGTGACGTCACCGCGGCATACACGGAGCAACGTCGTCTACTATCGTTGCTGCAATGCGGGCAGCGAGGTCTCTTGTCCACTGTACTTTCCCGGGCCATCGAAGTAGCAGTCGTCCCTCGTATGTGAGTGACTGGTGCCGCAAAAGCGATAACAGTAACGTAGCCTTTCTTCACTATGGGTAGGGTCCGGTCACACTAGGCCGATGCGACGCCGATCGAGGGTCGGCTGGCTGGTCTGGATGCAGATGCCGTCGCTGACGCACCGGTCTGTGACGCTAGACCGACGACGACGCCAGCACGACCAACGACCGCGTATCGTAGTAAAGAGAATTAAGTGGGAACCAGAAGACTGTACGTGTGTGGGGGAGAGGGGGGGGGGGGGGGGCTTGTTGGGGCTAGCCCGTGTGACATTCCATAAACTTTAAAAATTTTAAACTCATTGGACCTCATATGCTAGCCAGGGTGACATACGCGACGTGCGTGCACCAGCGGATATGTGCTTTCAATCGGTGCTCGCGCATAGAACCGAACGGCGAGGCAAGCCACACGCGCAAAAAACACTGCACGACGCTGCCGCTCGTCGCTTAGGCTTGTGCGGCCGAGCGAAAGCTTCACGCCGGCTCAAGCAACTCGAAATGTTGCCAGAACGTTGTCGAAATAGTTTCCAATGTCAGCACATAAGGCTGTCGTTGCTAATCTCACCTTTCTTGATGATCAGGTGACGTATATAACATATGGACAACATTGATATGTCATTATCCTGGCGTTGGAGTGAGAAGTAGTGTACAAAATAACGTTGCCGCTTAATTTGTGTCAGCAGTTGGGAAAAACGCACGCACATCCTACGTGAAAATAATAATGACCCTCTGCATAGGTTAAGCGCAAAGAAACTTTCAAGGCAATTGATCGCAAGGTGCCGATTTGTTTTTACAGTGCATTAGCGCACCTATTGCACAGCAAGCATTTCCGGGGCGATCAAGTAACACGATCAATCCATGCGCTAAACACCTGCGCCACAGAAACATTACGAACCAGAAAACGTCATCGCGCTGCGCACACATACCTATCAGAGAGATTCTCAGCGAGCTTATATATTCCTTATATCAGGCCCTCGTTTTAGAGCCAGTGGCACTCGCCAGTCAAAAGAAGCTATTTTGTGCTTTTTTGAGCTTGTAATGACAAAAAAAATTATAAAAAGTGAGCACGACCATGTTGCAATACCTTTAAAGACATATTAGCCCGCACTGCCGTCTTTGCGCGAACATTATGCAAATGCATACGGTGAAAACGCATGTGCTTCCGAGCCCTGTTCATAGTTACAATGCATTCACTGGGTTCACGAGAGACAGTAAGATTCAATAAACTGCAATATCAGCGAATTATTGGCCTTGTCGGTATTGCATTATCAAGTTCATCTTCACAAACGTTGTCAAATGATGCACTCAGAAACCTTGGCGAGATGTTAGTACCCAGCGTTGGTGCTAGGTATACCCATAAACGTTATTGTGATCTAATTCTGGAACATCATAACGTACCTCAGGCAACGTTACAGCAACATAACATTTTATTGTTGAACGTTGCAGAGGCAACATACTGCGTTACTGGAGCGGTGAGGCGACGGCCTCAAAAACTACGCTTGTGTCTACCTTTTCCGTGCAGAAAAAAGCGGGACGAGCGGCTCAATTTAATATCTTAACACTTTAACACTAATCAGTGGTGAACATTAGCCATTTTCTTGCATTTCAGTCGACGGCGAACTGCTGGCCCCTTTTGTGACGAGGCCTATAGCAAGGCCGCAGGATCTGTGTGTGCGATTTCGGCTGTTGCGAAGAGTAAATTTACAAGTAACCTCAAAGCGACGACTGCTTACATCGCAGGACGCGCATATATTATAAGGAAGAAGTGCCGATGTTACCCGGTCTACAGAGCTTATGCTGAAGGCAGCTGGCAGCAGTCGTCAGCGTCTACTGCAGTGGACAACAAATTTGGCTCTTCTCGCTAATTAATCTGGTCACCGAACGCATTTCTAGACAAAACTATTTAAAATAAAGTATTTGTGTCATCGCAGGAAGCAGACACAATTAGCGGGAAGCGCCGGTCTTACGCGAAGCATATCCCAGGGAGGCAATCGCATCATCGGCGATTATTGCAGTGTTATCGTATTGTGTAAACAAGTGATACCAGAATTTGTGAGCAAGTGCAGATAATACTTGAGATAAAGAGAGCCTATCTTGCGTTTTATGCCATGCAAATGAGCAGCACTCTTTGTGCGCAGCTATGTAAGCAATTTGCTCAGGACGAACTGGTAGGCTAGTTGGTTAAATGGTTTCCGGCGCACAAGAAAGAGGCGTAGACTGACAGAAAACATGACACAGTAACGGTTGTTCCAGGGCTGCCCATTTACGTGTTTACTAGTTCTGTGTGCAGTAATGTTTTTGTTTAGCTTGTGACGTTGCTTCGTGTAACATGTTCATCGTCGCTATCAAGGAGCCCGACGTATCGCCTATATGTTTGTGGGTTTTTTTTTCTGCGCGCCATTATGCGCTGCATTGTAAAAATGTAAACGCATTGCGCGGAAATAAACTAGTTGAAGTAGTGCGCTTTGTTTTGTCTAGGTCTCTTTCTTGTGCGCTGGGAATCATTTGGTATGTAAACAACCTCAGCGCGGGGCTCCAGTTGTAATCGTCGCATTCCTGGCGGAACTTCGCGCGCGCACAGTAAATACTAAACAGTGTACTTTTATCTTGAAGCACTCATTTAGCGAATACACGCCTTTTTGGCCTAATAAGGGCAATCAGCGGAAAAAAGCGACCAGTATATATCCTCGGGAGCCGGAGTCGGAGTAGCCCGGCGCCGGGGCGAAATGAAGACGGCGGCGGCTATTCTTCGATGCGGGTCGTGAAACATTCGAGTCGCATTGAGTTTTGCCAGCGGCTTGATTTTGCAAAAGGGTTCTACCAGCCGAAAGAATGTATATTCGACTAACACACGCACACACAACTAGCAAAGCGTTCATGCAGCTGGGGAGCCGTCGCATTCGGCACTTTTCTGTGCTGCTTTCGTGCCGCAAGCTTTACTCTATAGTGGCACCTTTTGGCTATTCGAGCTTAATTATCGAGACGACAAATAGAAGGCAAGAACTTGGCGATCAGTGACGGAACGCCACCGCCACGCCCTTCACGGCGCACATATCGGGGAAGGCACGCATGGCACGTGCCGCGTTTCACATACGGGAGCAGTTGGCTGCTAAAGAGAGCACACTCATAACATACGAATAACGTGCTTCTAAATGCAAAATAATACAGCAGGGTTCCATCGATTTCTGTTTCGTCAACAATCAGAAGACGGGCGCCACGAGCAAGACCACTTTCCCCAAGGATCGCTAAGCTCGTGGACTACGCTGAAGGCTTCCGAAAAGAAAACACGGAAGATTCATCTTAGTTCGCTAAGCTAAAAAATATGTGTATCTTTTTGAGCGACCGCCGTCCACGGTGTGCATGCAAGCATCTCAGCGCGGCGAACAGCGCGCAGCAGACGACGCGGGGCGAGCATGCCTTTGCGACGTCAGCGATCACAAGTTGCCAGACCAGCAAGCTGGTCGCAAAAGAAACAAAAAAAATTCTTATTAAAAATATCTACCGCACCGAATGAATTGGGGAATCGTAATTTCCCGTGTTGGGAATTGAAGCAGGATAAATATCTGAATATCGAGTTAAATGGTTGCGCGTTTAAAGGTTAGAGGGCGCTTAGTAACAAAATGTCGCGTTTTACCCCACTTTTCCCTGAAACATAAATGAAAGAATGCGACCAGTAGAGCGCCGTCGAACGCAGCGCCACATGAGCCGTTTCAAGACACTGAAGAGGCGCCGTACTCGTTTCCGCCAGAAAGGCTCGCCAGGGCTTTTCAAACTGTGCTTCTCTTTTTACACAAATAAAATTACTGTCGCTTCGAGAGTGACGAATGTTTTCTGACGGACTCGTCCAGATGCTTGTGGAGCTCTCCCTATGTCTCAAATAAAGAAATAACCTTGTTTACTTAAATCTCTGGCTTCAGTATACAGTCGTGAGGTTTTGAGCGGCGTTTAGCGCGCTAGTTGAGCTGTTTCGAAGTTAATTCGATTTTATCGAAATGTCGTTTATTACGAAATGATCTGTCGTTCCGATCAACTTGCCATAACAAGAGTGTACTGCGTTTTGTTTACTAACCTACTACAAACAGTTGCACACCTAATACAAGACAAGCATGATGGAAGCTGAAGGCGCTAGCAACCAAGGTCATCCAACAGAAATCGCGCAGCCGCGGAGACATGTAAAATCACTCGACAATAACCGCACTGAGACCTCCTTCGATCGCACCGGTTTTTTTTTCTTTTGCCGTCTCAGCATGGGAGAAGACCAGTGGTGGAACTGAACAGGAAATAAAAATGGCGAACCATTAGTTGTCGCGGTTATCGTTTCGGTAGATCAGTAGCGGTGGCGCAAGCCGTATATGCCACGGAGACCACGCGTCGCACAGCGGTGCCTATTAGAAGACGAATAAGGCATTGATCCCTGGCGTTCGCGTCAACTCTGGCATGTTGCAGTTAAAAAGCCGAAGAAACAGAACGCAACTCTTCAGAATGCTCCAACGCCAGCGATAGCTCGCACGTGTCCCAAAGTCAGCGAAAAACCGCAGAGCAGCTTAAATCTGACGTATAAAATAGCGCAACACCAGACAAGGAGATGAAAGAATACACACGAGCGCTAACTTGCAACAGTTTATTGCGGAAGAGAGCCTGTAGATATACAAGGCATGGCGATACATTGCGCAAGCGCGGCCGACAGTCAGTTGTTAGTGGCCTCTTAGGTAATCTAATTCCTTAAGAGATAGCCCAACAGAGGGTTTCGCTATGCGCTTATCACCTAAGCTATCTATTATATCTGCTTGGATTATTTCTCGCGTGAGTTTGCAAATGACCGTGCATGCTTGAAAAAGAGGTTTACACTTGGATTCACATTTTCTGCAGTGCGCATCTGAAAAACCACCTTTCTTTTCTTTAACATTGTAATGATGTTCACGAAGGCGCTCGTTCAAGCACCTTCCACTCTGACCTGCATACTTCTTTCCGCACGTCAATGGTATGCAGTACACAATGGATTCCGCACATTTAACGAACTTGGTTTGATGATTCATCTTGCACCCACTCTTTGTAGCAGGGCCTGGTCTTGTCAATCTGCAAAGTTTCTGCAGCTTCTCTGAAGCTGAAAAAAAATGAATTTCACTTTTGCCCGTTGTCCAATCTTCTTCAAGTGGTGGGACAAGCTGTGAGTGTACGGAATCACAGCCAGTTTCTGTTTGCTTAGTGAATGGACGGTGGTAGAACATGAGGGTAACAGATCTCCTTAAGGAGTCTTGCGGCAACTCTTACAAGGATGTGCATAGGAAAACCGGCTTCAATTAGCCTCTGTACTTGTTGAGCAAAACTTTCGGTCATTAGCTGAGGGCAGGATATTTTTATGGCATTTGTGAAGCATAACTTGGCAATGCCCCTCTTTACAAGTTTGGAGTGCGCAGAGTCATACGAGAGCAGTGGCTTGTTGGCTCGTGGTTCGAATTTCCAGTAAATCTGATCGTCTTGAAATAAAAACCTGATGTCAAGGAAGCGAAGACTGTCCTCTGATGGCAATTCATTGGTAATGATAGGAGGCGATAAGTCTGCACGTACTACGTTTAGTGTGTTAGTGACAAGTGATTCGAAGGACCCAGAATGACAGTCAAGGAATATTAAATAATCGTCAACATATCTAAACGCTTTTGTTACTTTTAAGTTATTTAGCAAGGCGGCTACAAAGGCCTCTGTCAAGTTCGGCTAGAAATAAATCAGGAGACGGCGGACACCAGTGCCACTTTAAACCGTTCATTGGTATGCCATCGAAACACGCAGACTTACAGCCACTGCGACACGCTCAAGAATATGGGCACTTGCACAACGTTTCTCTTGTTTTCTTCTTTTACCAGTTGCCGTATCTAACCACTTGCCAACGTATCGCCTGCTCCCTAGCAGGAAATAAAACTCAGCCGCGTACAACTTTGCAGAGGCGTCTCTTACGCGCAGGCGCTCGCGTGCAAGGCTTCCCACAAGAGCCGCGTCAAGCCTTGGCTCACATCGACACTCGCTAACGTGCGCGACCAAATGCGCGCATTTATCCTCATGATTCTCAAGCTTTTTGCCATGCTCCCTTAGGGTAGTTCACGCGCCGCCCTGTCCGCCATATATACCACAAGTCAGGGGGAAAGCATGAAACACTACCATTACGCAGCGGACTAAGCAGTCTCGTGCTTTGTCTAGCTTGGAGCGGAGAAAACTTGCAAGCGACTGAGAAAACTAACGCTACCTCGTGTCTACTATTTACCTCCTTGAGGCTG
Organism: Amblyomma americanum; assembly: GCF_052857255.1. Taxonomy (NCBI): domain Eukaryota; kingdom Metazoa; phylum Arthropoda; class Arachnida; order Ixodida; family Ixodidae; genus Amblyomma; species Amblyomma americanum. Next base: position 196,577,373 of record NC_135497.1, on the reverse strand, counting down.
TGGGAGCCCTTGTGCATATGTGGCAAAACTTCATGCTTGACCGTGGTGCGCGAATCCTCATACCTTGTCGATTAAGAACCGCTTTCTGTCTTTTGAGGGAGTGTGTCGGCGACTGCAGCCACCCGAGGGAAGCATGTCGTTACAGGACGACCAACCTGGCACCGTACGCGCAACTGGCGAGGGCGCGAACTTTGAAGCGTAGACTCCACGCATGACTACGCATTCGTTGGCTTCCCTACCTTTTATCGGGGCGAGTCAAAAGGCAATTCCTTGGTGGTGCAAAGACTATAATCCAACACAAATGACTCTCACGAAACGCGAGTTTTAGCTGTGAAAAATTTCAGCTCTTCATTTCTCGGTAGCTCATTTCAAGACACAAGCTAGCGGCATTGTAGGTAAAGATCTAATAAAATCTTAGCAGCGTTGACTTCAAACAAACTGTCAAAATCAGAATTTAAAATGATCAAGAAATTATTCACATATCTAAAAGTTACAAAAGCTGGTCCCTCCCGAGAATGCCTGCACCAAAAAAGTTTAAAAGATATCGTGTGAAATAAGGGCTAGACAAGACCCAATACAAATACCCTTTCGCTGCGAAAAAAAGGTTTCTGGTCAAAGAAGATTTGGGTATAGATACAGCAACCGGCAAAATAATTCAGTCTATCCTGTTGTCGAGAGTTGATGTAAGCATGACAAGCACTGCAGGAAAGGCGTAGCGTATTCTAGGACGGCTCATAGATAGCACTGGTAGCCGCGCTCGAGTCCTAAGGATTTTCCATCAGCAGCTGTTCTTTTTTCTTGTTAGCTTGTTTTAGCGACAGTGCGCTCGGCTTCCTTCGCCGCTTTCTGCGTGACCAGCGCTTGCCACATGCCGAAGTGGGAGCGGCGCCAGCGTGTGCTACACTGAACGCTGGGACGTTCGCCTCGGCCTGACCTCGCCGCCTCTCCGTGGATCGACAGGTACTATAATACCCTAGTTACACGGCCGGCTTAACCGCGGTTAAGCGCAACCGTGGTTAGGCGGAGTTAACCTTGGTTATCCTGAACTGCAGTTTGGTGGTGTTACACGCGGAAATTTGTTCTCGGTGTGCGCAGTTGTGTCGGTCACGTTGTTGCTCCAGAAGAGAAATCTGCACGGCTAATTGCAAGTGGTACACAAAATCTTACCTAAAACACAAACGTAGGAAGTTTTCTTCGAACGAAGTTTGGTTACATCTGTGCAGGGAAATTTGTTGTCCCGAGGTTATTGAAAGTCAGACAAAACTTAAGAAAGTCTTTCGACATTGGGTGCAGTCGACTCCGCAGGCGACCCGAGAGCCAAGTCAATCCCGTCTGCTTTGGCTCTCTCTGCGACTTGCCGCCCGTCTTCCTGCCGCGCTCCACGTTTCATTTTACCAACTATTTTCCTATTTTAATTGTTCGCTAGAATAAGTGTTATTTTAAATTCTCTTCTATCATCTCTTATTGTGGTTTGCGTGTGAGTGCCATGGCGCCATGCGTCGGCGCGAAGTCATACATCGTGATGGCTCACAGCAAGCCCGTGCCGGACGCTGTGGACAGAGGCTGCGGGTTCCTGGCTATGTTCGCCGCCTGTCAGACGGAAATGCAGGAGCGACGTTTGCGGCAGCTCGCAATTCTCGACGAGCTGGAAGAACGGTAAGCTGAACAAGAGCAAGCGGAGAGAACGTGCAGGCGTCTGCAAGCCTTAGCTGCAAGGCTGTGCTCGCGTGAGCGTAGTGTGTGGACTTACCCCCGGGAAACGTCGTGGTATGAAACAACTCTCCCGCACCTTCCGGAGAGTGGCTTCAGAGAAAATTTTCGAATGACCAGGAGCACATTTCAGTACATCGTGGGTGTGTGCGAGTACATGAAGCGGCGGGATACGTACATGCGCAAGGCGATACCGCTGCGCAAACGTGTGGCGATTGCCATATATCGCCTAGCCACCTCAGCAGAAGAGAGGACGGTCGCAAATGTGTTTGGAGTGAGCCGCTCATCAGTAAACAATATTGTGAGGGAGTTTTGCGACACGATGGTGGAAGTGCTGGAACCTCGGTATATAAAAATGCCGAGGACGCACGAGCTGGCCGAACATCTCCGGCAGTTTGCAGCAGTCGCAGGCTTCCCGCAGGGCGTAGGAGCTGTCGACGGCTGCCACATTGAAGTTTGTCCACCCTCGGAACACGCTGTGGATTACCACAATTATAAGGGGTGGTCCAGCACAATTCTTTTGGCTGTCGCAGACCACCGGTACAAATTTTTGTACACGAACACTCGGTCTCCTGGCCGAAACCATGATGCTGCAGTTTTTGAAGTGTCGCGGCTTCCAAAGATTCTGGACAGCGATTTGTTCAAGAGGGAAGTGAGAGAAATTGAAGGTGTGCAGATTGGGCCTCTCTTCCTTGCCGACCAAGCTTTCCCACTGCAGAAGAATGTAATGAAGCCCTTCCCACATTCCGGCATTATCGGTTCTGATGCACAGGAATTTAATTTTCGCCTTTCTAGTGCCAGACGTGTGGTGGAAAATGCTTTTGGGCGCCTCAAGGCACGCTTCAGAATTCTACTGAAGGGCCTGGAATGTGACATTGTTAATGTACCCTATGTCATTCGAGCATGCTGTGTCCTTCACAACATATGTGAAGAACTTACCGACAGCTGTGACTCTAACTGGCTGGATGTGGTGCATGTAGAAGACAGGCGACGGTCACAGCCCGTCTGCACAAGCAGTCAAGTGGAACCTTCAGGGGTGGCCGTAAGAAATGCCCTGGCAAAGCACCTTGCTTCAAAGTGAAATGCCTTGCATTTACTGCCATGTTGGTGCACGAGTTTATTTCAGTGTGTTTTGTGGCATACAGGTTGAAAATATTTATCCAACTGTGCATATGCCGGATGTTTCAGGGAAGGTGATCACTAATTTTTCAAAATAAGGTTTTTGAGGCAACGAGAAGCAATTTGCGGCATAGTAGTACGAGTGTTGGCGGACGTCAAAAACAGGCGGACGTCAAAAACAGGCGAATCATCTTAACTAGCGAAGTGCCTAACTAAGTTATAATAGTTAGCTTTTAACTATTACCAATAGGCACTTGATTGCAATTAGAGGTTTGTAGCCGGCCATTAGTAATAGCCATATCAGTTTTTGAATTTCAAAAATGCCATTTCTCTCGCCGCTGTGGCACAACAAAATTTGGCTATTTCTACTAGTTACGACTCCTGGAGGGGTTGCTTTGCCTACATACTGTTCGAAAGTGCATGTATTATAGCACGATGTAGCCAAATTCTGTCGTGCCACAGCACCGAGGGTAATGGCATTTTCGAATTTCTAAACTGATATGGCCATTCTTAACGGTCTGCTACAAATCTCTAATTGCAAGCAGGTGTCTTTTGGCAATAGTTTAAAAGTTAACTATTAGAATTTAATCACTTAGCTATTCAACATGATTCACCTCAAAAACCCTGTCTTTAAACATGAGTGATCACCTTCCCTGAAACACCAGGTATGTGCTTTTAAGCTGCTTTTGGTTCATCTGTGTTCATTTCTCATTTTCATATGTGGAATCTTTGCAACCGTTCTGCAGTCTGAACAGGAAGTGACGTCTCCATTCCATGTAGGAAAAACAACTGCGCTTAACAGACGAAGACAGAGGCAGAACATAGACATAGTCTTCGTCTGTAAGCACGCAGTTGTTTTTCAAAGAGCATGAACAAAGTATCTCATCAAAAAGTTCAGAAGACGGAAATTGTGGCAAAACTTAATCGCTCAGCAGTATAAACATGCAGCCACAAACTGCAGTGTGTGCCTGCATATTCCACCCCTCAGTTCATGGCTTCTGTTCTATATGCAGTGAGGAAATTTAGGTGCCTTATGATTTCGGTGTGCCAGAAACGTTTGTGACCACTTGTACATTAGTAACTGTACACAAGTTCTTGCATTGTCCATGTCAACTTTGAGGAATTCTAGAAAAGTTGAAACAGGTTTCTGCATAAGCATTGTCAACAGCATATCATTACTGGCAGTGCCTTGCTTGTTACAGACAGGACAGAATCAATTATTCTTTATTCTCCTTGGATTGCAAATAGTCCTTCATCACCTGTAACATGCCCTTCTGCACCTCATTGCTCTCTTTCTGGAGCTCGATGAGTTGCTTTCGCAGCTCGCTGCTTTCCTGCGCAGCCTTTGCTGCACGTTCCTCAGCTTGTTGATGCATGGCCATCAGCTCACGAAGCAGTGAGCTGGAAGGCCGCTTCCTGCGAAGATTGGATTTTCCACATCGCTCCCCACTTGTCCCCTGCTCCCTGCCTGCTGGCTCGCTGCCTGCCGTGCTGTCATTGCCCTCTTCCAGAGTGCAGGGAATTGTAGCGGGTACGGGTATCAAGTTGTCTTCGTACTCAAAGACAATCTCTTGCCCAGTGTGGGCTGGATCCTCTGGCATCTGTGAATGGAGGAAAAAAGAGAAAATGACAAAGATATGTCAGCCACTAAAATACAGAATCATATGATGGTTGGTAGGCAAGTAAAGCCTTGATCACAGACTCTTGAAAACATAACAGGACAAGATACAGAGAAATCGCAGGGGGATAAGAGAGCTTCCTACTCATTAGTAAAAACAGACTGTCTTACGGCGCAAACTTTGCATTGCCTCTTGTCCTTGTGTAACTCTATTAATTTTTGAATGTGAGGAAATCCTTGTGCTGGAGCACCATGTCAATTTTACACTGAACACAACATGGCTGCCACATGTTGTGGAGAAATGACTTATGATGGCCGTGCTGCTACATACGCCACTCATGTCAATAGTGGCACGCTGTCCAATCCCTGCAATTAATTTCTAGTACTTAAACTTTTCTTGTCAAAGAGCATATATGAAGCCTCACTGAAAGGGTCTGGGCCGTCACATTTTGAGATGCATTGCACATTGTGCCGAGAGGCTCAATTCTGTGTTCTGTGTATGATGTCCAAGCACAAAAACCATTTTGTAAGGAAGCTACTGAAAACACTTTATAGGACTGTGCGTAAGGTCCTCCTTGTCACTTACTCATTTGCCACATTGGTTTTTAATGTTTTTGTTGGGTTTTCGACAACTATGATTTCTTTCATGTGTTCTTGCTGATATATACCTTGCTGTTATGTTCATATGCTTATCTCTTTCGACCATGCTCATTCTATTCTTTTCAATAAAAACACGTCAAGCTCTGAGTGAGGTGGCTCTTCGCATTGTTTGTGTAGTTTGCTTTTGGTGTCGTGTAGTGCTTCGATGCAACCTAGATCGACATCAATTAGCCCTTTGTAAGCAACGATGCGGTACGACACAAATGGAGAAGCAAAGGCATGTTTGCACACATGATATTGCTTTCAACTCTCTGTTTATTCCTTTTTCCGTACTGTTCCTCAAAAACTTTATAGTGGTTTCTGAAAGGTGTCTGCAAAGAGGAATGGAAAGCAGGCACATAGCATTCACTACGCTGCTACCAGGCTGAACTGTGCTACAGGCAAAAAAAAAAAGGTTACCTCCACGCTCTCCTGCATCAGGTCACTGTCATTTACTGGCAGTGTGCCAAGAAAGGAGTGCAGCTGCCAATAAAAGGGCCACTGCACTCCTTTACATCCAGTGGACGATCCAGATCGCCTGAGCTTCCTAGAAAGAAAGACAGTATTAGTCCATGAAACTGTGTCACGAAAATACACAACAAGGTACAATTACTTTTAAGAGAAAAATGGAGGAAAGGTGGCACTCGTGCTATTGAACACATTCAGCGAATAAAGCTGTACAGCTCGAGTAGCACCTGTATTAGCATGTCTACATGCAGCAGTTTAGCCTCAGCTAGTGGAAAGGTACATTGTTGACCACCTACCATAGGTCAAGCTATGCATGCATCAAGAAGGAAACATGTTGAATTAACACTCTTGTCTGGGCGAGTTGGTTCATTTCTAACAAATAATGCACTTGCGCAAAGAAAACAGGACACAACAAAGTAACACATACGACAAGAACAGAGCGCAACTTCCAACTAGTTTATTAAGAGCAGGCAACTTGAATATATAGCAGTGTTAGCCAACAGAAAGATTACAAAACCAAAAGAAAGATAAACCACGTGCGCTGTTAATACCAGCAAGCCACTGCCAAGGGTACAACCAGATATCATTCTGTCAAACTGATATGATACTCCATAACAATCAAAACATAAAACCAAAAAAGAGAAACTGAAGAGTCATGAGGTGAACAATGAACACAGGGAATATGAGATATATTCACCTCATGATTCTTCAGTTTCTCTTTTTTGGTTTTATGTTTTGATTGTTATGGAGTATCATATCAGTTTGACAGAATGATATCTGGTTGTACCCTTGGCAGCAGCTTGCTGGTATTAACAGCGCATGTGGTTTATCTTTCTTTTGGTTTTGTAATCTTTCTGTTGGCTAACACTGGTATATATTTAAGTTGCCTGCTCTTAATAAACTAGTTGGAAGTTGCGCTCTGTTCTTGTCGTATGTGTTATTTTGTTGTGTCCTGTTTTCTTTGCGCAAGTGCATTATTTGTAAGAAGGAAACGCGTGTGTGCTGCTGGCGCAAGCCATTTGTGGCAATGGCGAAGTCTACCCTTTACACGCTGTCGATGAAACGTTAAAATACGGTTTGGTTTGGTTTATATGGGTTTAACGCCCCAAAGCGACTCGGGCTACGAGAGAGACCGTAGTGCACGGCTCCGGAATTTCGACCACCTGGGGTTCTTTAACGTGCACTGCCATCGCACAGTACACGGGCCAGCAGCATTTCGCCTCCATCGAAAAGCTACCTCCGCGGCCGGGATCGAAGCCGCGCCTTTTAAGTCCACAGCTGAGCACCATTACCACTGAGCCATTGCGGTGCCTAAAAATATGCACGCTACAAAGGAAATGTACGCGGTCAGTGCAACCAAGCTTAGTTCAGGATGACACCGCACCACGTACAGGAAAGGACACGCAACTCGTACTAAACTGTGTGTTCTGCTCACGACCGGCAGCCGGTCGAGGTTCTGCTGAACGCTACGAGATTGGCAGTCACTCGGACGAGCCAGGCTACGATAGCGGCTGCCGCTCGTCACACACACACACTGGTGTTTACACGCGGAACCAAAATAGACGGTAAACATCGTTACTTGAGAAGGAACAACAAAAGATTTAGTGCTTACCGGTATTGCTTGTTCAAGTTTTCAAGCTTCTGCCGCACCTGCTTTGCCGTGTACGGTCCCTCGCCTGACGGCAGGCCCGCGTTCAACAACTCTGCCATCGCGTTATATATGCGCGCATTGCGCGTGTTTGAGCGCAGTGCGCTAAGGTTGTCCTCCCAGATTCGTATCAACGCCTCTGTAGTCACAGTAGGCCAGTTGACACGCTTCTGGGAGGACGCTTCGCTGGCCATGGCACTGGGCTCGACCGACATGGTGGCAGCCATCTTGTGAGTTAGCAAGGCTTGACTGAGGTGGCCGACCTCAGTTTACGATGACCATGGTTACCGACATAACTGCGGTTAGATTGTCCGTGTGACTGCGCATAACTATGGTTAGTATTAACTGAGATAAACTGAACCGTGGTTAAGTCGGCCGTGTAACTAGGGTATCAGACGCGACTTCAAGAAATGTGGTCGCGGTCGTGCTGTAGAGCCCCAGCAAGTCCTCCACTATACGGCGCTACATTATTCCTCTTATTCTTCTTTCACTCCTTTCTTCATCACATCCTTCACGTCTCGTTTGAGGTGTACACTGAGAAGTGAGTCACTGCGTCTTTCCATCCCTCAAGATAAATTTCTCCCTTAGCGGTGTTCGGAAGCATACGCGGCGCAGAACGAACGGACGACGATATCGCAACAGGTATCGCAGCCAGTAGCGCAACAGACTGCCAGATAAACTCGCGGCCCGAATGGCAGGCAATAAAAAAAAAAGAGAGCGGTAATGGCCGAGTGGCTCAAAGAAGCGGGAAGCGAAGCCTATCTGCTTACGCCGCCAACGGTTGGAATCACGCTCTCGACTAGAAGAATGGCATATTTGTTTCTACTCCCTCCCATTCAGACTAAAATGTTCGAAATATTTCGGATAAGTTCGACTTCGTGTTCTCCTTCAGTTTCGGACGATGGCAGCCAAAGCTTGCCAGGAATTGGAGCTGAAACCTTTTCATGCTCGAAAGGAAATAAGAATTGCATAAGTGCCTATATCTGAGCGTGCCGCAGTAGCTAGTTCGTGGTGGCGCTTGTGTTCCTCGTTCCATTATTTGTGCCGTTCATGTTGCGCCTTATTTCAATTAAGCAAGCGGTGCGGCTTAAATGGCCCCTCCGCTGTGGCTCAGTAGTTAGGGCGCCCGGCTCCAGAGCCCGAGGACGCGGGCTCGATCCCGGCCGCGTCGGCCACGTTTCGGTGGTGGAGAAACGCAAGGTGCCCGTGTGCTGCGCACGCGATGTCAGTGTGCGATTAAGAACCCCAGGTGATGAAGTTAATAAGGAGCCCTACACTGCGGTGTCCCTCACAGTGTATACGTCGCTTTGGGGCGTTAAACCTCATATACCAGGGGCGGCCAAACTGTGGCTCGCGAGCTGCATGCGGCTCCTCGAGGGTCCAAGTGCGGCTCGCCACTCTCTGGCATCTGCACCGCTCCTCCCCCACCTCCCATTTCTCACTCTAAAGACAGTTTCCCTTATGTTGTAGAAGAGGTGCTTGCTTCACGAATGGAGCATAGCAATGCAGATGCACAGTCAGCAATCGCTGAATGAGTGGGATTCACTGTTACCGCCAGCTTTGTCGTATTAAATGAAAAAAAAATGATGGTCGATTAGAGTAGTGCAGTCAAATGCCAATTAGGTGGGCTAGCGGTTCGGTTTTCCCTTCGGTTCTCGGGTTCAGATCCAGTGTTCCCGGATGGCAGTTGTTTGGATAGCGATAATGGGTTAATGTCCATATGTGCGGAATTGGTCATCCTCTCCGTTCATAGATCCCTAGGAGTCTTCCTACCCTTCCTGGCGCAGTGGTGCAGCGGTCAAGTTAAAATGCGCCACTGCCTCTTCTATGGCAGGTTGCTGCCATCGGTGGGACTTGGGTTGCTTGGGTTAGGGTGCGACCGAGGTTGCTCTTCCCGACCAGCCTCTTACGATTAAATGAGCTGCCGCCTCCCACCATTTGTTGCGCCGTATGAGTTGCGACAAAACGGTTTTCCACCGGAGTATTCCTAGTGGAAAAAACCTATTCAATGAGTGTCATGCAAGCCGTCCATGTGATGTTATTGGATGCAGGATAAAGACGGTGTTCAAAATTGGAGTTTCCGGACTTCTTTAAAAGCAAATGATGAGCAGCACACAAAAGCCGAGTTCACGCGCGGGTGTGCGACCAGGCGTATACACAAAGTCGCATGTGGTATGTGATGCTTAACGTCCCTAAGCGACGCATGGACTGTGAGGGACGCCGTAGTGGAGAGCTCCGGAATAGCGCACATTACCTAGGGTTCTTTAACGTGCACTGACATCGCACAGGATACGATCTTTTTAAAGCCCCACTTGTTACATTGCGCACAGGGGCCTCTAGGAACAGTGCGGAGTGATGCCGTCATGTGGATGGTATAAAGAGCGGGCGCCATCGCGTTTTACTCTTAAGGCGCAGCTCAAGTGTCTTCCAAGTTTTTTTTTCGCATATCGTAAGACTGCACCATAGCAATCAATATATCCGCAGATTCCTTCTCGGGACGCTTGTAGTTTCTGCCATTTATTGTCAAAAACGAACTCCATTAGCTCTCTCAGATCATAAATGGCAGTTTACCAATATCTGTCAAGAGAAAAGTGTACA
>NC_135497.1:196540073-196562573 GCF_052857255.1 Amblyomma americanum | reverse complement strand
TTTGGTGCGGCCAGTGCGCAGACGGTTTCGAATGTCTCCGGCGCGCACAGTCAGGAGTAGGGTTCGCTTCTTCTCGTCGGTTGTTATGGAGTTTGCGGTGAAGTAAAACCCGAGGCGTTGAATCCAAGGATGTCCAGGACTTCCCCGAGAAAGGCTCGATGGAGGCTTGAAAAGACGCCATTTCAAGTCTACCACACCCGTGTCTTCAGTGGGTCTTTGTTTCCCTCGTCGCCAGTACTACATACGCCTGGTTCGTTCGTTTATTGGAGTCACATTGAGAATACATGGGTATGTTTTCGAGAGAGGGGAGCACGCTCCCGGCGAATGCGCGGCTGCTCGGACCTCTGGCGGTGGGGTTGCATTGTTAAAACCACTGATCTCCGCTAGGAGGCTGGGTGCTGCATTGGGCGCTCGAAAGTGAAGCCACCGGAAGTTGGGCGGCATGTCCCGGAAGTCAGCCTTTGGCAGTGGACGAAATCGGACCTCAGCACGGTTTTTCAGTTTTAGTTTTCGTTTCCCGCTTAGCATTTTGTCTTTTCGACGTTCTCGTCTTTTTTCGTGACAATTCCTACCTGTTGCGCCGTCAACTACATGAGCAGAGCAGCAAAGTCCTCGGGAAAGGCGTTTCAAAAATAAATGTCCATCGCAATGGGACGACACTAGCAGACGACAGAACGTCGCTACACACAGTACGTACGCAGCCTCGTCTGCTCAACTGTGTCGCCCTGTTGCGCTAGCGTCGCCAACTCTGCTCTTTGCTATGATGCACGTTGTCGCGCTCAAAGCCCAAGTTATAACATCAATGGGGGATAAATTTAAGAAAGAATAGGTGTAAACCTTCATTAGACGTATTTATCACGTTCAGCTTGTGTATCCCTTTGATATTACAGTAGACGTTACACGAAAACAACGCGAAAAACTGAGGACAGAAGGGTGAAAGACGCGACTTTTTGCATTGAAATGTACAGCAGACGCCGAACTTCCGGTACATGCCATCCAACTTCCGGTGGCTTCAGTTGCGCCCACTTCGGAAAGCGGGAATGCGGCATCCAGCCACCTAGTGGAGATCAGCGGTTGAAACCGAAACTCGCGCACGCCACACTGGAAACCAAAACTCACGAACACCGCATAAAATATGTTTGGGGTTCGCACCGACGACCTTTCCGTCCCCAAACCGTGCATTCCGATGACCTTCAGATGGCCATTACTGCCGAACCGTTTGTCGCACGGGATTCCGGATGGTGTCAAACGATTCGCCGTGTTGTGATGCACACCTTTATAAAATTATTAACTGATATAGCGAGGAAATATAGCGGGTATAGCGAAGGTGGCTGTAAATCGCAATAACAGTGCAAACTCCACGAGGTACTACATGGCGCTGCTTGCGTCTTAGAAGGGATGTTTCAGGAAAGGAAACATCCGTGGATGTTTTGATTTGATCTTCTCCACGTTTGCTGAGCACACCGACGTAAACAGTTGAAGCTCCCGTAGCTAACGCTCTTAAGTCGAACAGTAAGACAATGTTGGCGGAGAATTTTTTGAAATCTCCAAAGATAGTATACGCTATCCTTTTTGCCTGTGATCATCAGCTTTGTACGCTAGGGTAGATGATTAGCGCCGACGTAGCCACAAGGAAGTAGTGGCTACGTCGCCCGTCGGTCCAGCAGCAGGTGGTCAGTAAGTGAAGGTGCCCAAAGCGCGGGTTTATTTTTTTTCTGCTCGCTTAATCTCCATTTCATATTTAACGTCCGGGACTTCTGCACCAATGGGAGCCCTCGAATCTTGAAGGCTTCCATCGGTCCTAAATGACAAAACTTCCCCTTGTATAGTGTATATCGTCTGTGGCAGCGCCTCATCACGCTTGTTCTGGCGTTGTGGTGGAATTCGATCAACAGACTTAAGTACAGACCGACACCGTGTTTACAAACAAGCGAGGGGTGGGGAGGATCGCGGCAGGCGGATCCGACTGGGGGTGAAAAGTAGGCTTAGCGTCCACAGAAATACATGGAAGAAAAAGTTTTCAAAGCACTTTTCTGATTACACAGTGCAACTAGATGTCCCTTCGTATAGAACAACCACGTTCATCCCAGAACAGATTCTGAAAGTATGAAGCGTCATATCGGAGGCGATGTATTTTTTGAAACACCGACGCATGGGAGTGACTACCGGCTGGAGGTACAAAACGGGAGCGCGGCCCATGGGAACACATGTATAAGCAGAACCTCCATGAAAATTTGAGAGCGCAGCTCTTAAAGGTGCACTAAAGACCATTCTGAGCTCGTCTTTTGACCGCGGGATCTCAACCTACACGTTCCAAGCATTTTTAGAAACTTCGATTTATGGTCATGTGCGGCCGACTTCCCTAATTTAAATAGGATTAAACGTCCAGGCTGCCGCTCTTATATTGAGCTGACCTCCGAGAGTAGGAGTCAACTAACGCATGGAGACCCTTTCACCCAGTCGCGTGGCGGCTTCGCTTTTGCTTTTAAGGCGGAAACCTTTAATGGCTCATCGTTGTCCGTCCGTCCACGAAATCTGTCAAACTATAGCTGTCAATCAAATGGCGTGAACTTGATAAGAAAAAAAATCCTTGTGCACGACGGGATTCGAGCCACCATCCTGCCGTTCCGCAGCCGAGCGTGCTAAAGACGAAGCTACTTCCTGCCAGCACAAATGTACTACTCCTTAGCACGGGCAGGGACGCTTTATTTTTCGTTATTTTTATAGTCGCACAATAATTTTTGTCTAGCGTACATTCTTTTATTTCTTTTTCTCTGCCCACTAATATATGTCTATATCGTAAGGACGCTGGAGAATGCGTAAAGTTGTCTGACCAGACGGATGCCTCTCAACGCCCTGCAGTGTCTCCAGCATTTAAGATGCATAAACAATTGTGTACTTAATTAACATAATAACCACACATCAGTCACACAAGCAGCAGCACCGCGCTAAAGGCTTTCGCCTCACCGCACTTTAGGTCAACAAAGTGCCCCCTGCATTTTTTATTTTGTGTTTTTTTAGGTTTCCGTGATTAAACAGCTTCAGGCAAAGGAAACATAGCCGCAAATTAAGCCCATGGAAATAAAAGTACGCGTGGACTCTTTGCTTTCACGATAATAAACCTCATCACCTGGAGGTCGGCAAATCATAACCGTGAAAACAGTCGAAGTAATCTTTGCTACTCTTTTTGCAAACCCCCTAAGTAACATTTTGATAAAACCGCTACATATTAGTGATTGAGAGAACATATCGCCGAACAAAAAAAAAACAAGCAGTTAGACTATATTTTCTCCTCTGCTGCCGCAGGGGTGATACGCAACACCGCGGTGGCTTTGGTTTTCATGCTCCGGCGCAAGCGCACGAATCGCTTCTTTTGCTTGTGGTTTGTCGGCGAACGCGGTTCTCCTTTCTCGAAGATCCCGTGTCTGCCCCACACCCCAGGTAAGATTACTAGAATGGGAAGGTGTGAAAAGCGGCCGGGGAAGCATGGCCCCGCTGCGCGCCGATGCCGTGTGGCGGCGCTGAGGGCAGATGCGCGGTAATGCCCTTTGATAATCAAGGGGTTTTAAGGCGTGGTAAGGCGCGCAGCCCAAATGAGCGCATCGCGTAGGCTAAACTTTTACGACTGAGGCGAGAATGAGCTCGTTTTGCTTATCGCGCGTTTTCTGTGAGTGTCAAAGAATGAATCTTTTCCATAAAATAATGTTTCGTCAGCGTAGTCGAGTGTTTGACGGAATTCCGTCTGGTGAGGAGGGAACATAACAGATAACGAGTAGCACTCGCCAAAAAAGAAAAAAAAAGAAAAACAAATAAGAAAAAAAGGAAAAACAAACTTGTTTTCTCTTTTTTCTTTTTTGGCGAGTGCTCCTCTTTTTCTGTCAAATGTTTCGTCAACACGCATCAAAATTCCCTTGAAATATGCTGCTTCACAAGCCCAGTATGCATTGCATAGCTGGACTGAAGCGCGTTTTGTGCGTGCACGTTTCGACACGCTGCCCGGGATGTGAGGGATGCCGCAGTGGAAGGTTTCGGAATAATTTCAACGTGCTGGGTTTCTTAAACGTGCACTTACTCTCTGCATTGCGCCGCCATCGAAACGCAGCCACTACGGCGAGAAGAGCAGGTTTTATTGCGTCCCACAGGACGTCAAAACTGCAGTCGCATTGGCTGAAGGCGCCCCAACGCACAAACCAGTTTTTGTCGCCGCTTGCGAACCTGTAGCATGAATGCCATTTTGACGCTCATGTAAGCAGGGACCCCGGAACAGGGGGGGGGGGGGGGGGCAAGGGGTCGCCCCCCCCCCCCCCCAACATTTTTCCAGCAGATAGAGCGCGTTTTGGGAGTATGTCCGGCTTCACAACAGGCATTTATCGTGGTGTTTTAAAAAAAGATAGCCTCGAAATGGTGAACCTTACTTTGTCACACCGTTCTTCAAAGCACTCGTCAGCTGCAACGAACGGCCGCCTTGATGGGTACTCTGTGAAACGAAAAAAGTATTTCTGAATGTTTTGCTTACATGAGTTTCTATGGACCGCGCCTCTGTTCCGTACCCCGGGCCGGCAGTCACTCCCAAGCGTATTTCTTTTAAAAATACATCGGCTTTGAAATGACGTCTCATACTTTCAGGACATGTTTTAGGATGAACTTCGTTGTTCTTCGCGAAAGGATAACATCGCAGTTGCACTGTGAAATCAGAAACTGCTGTGAAAACTTTTGCTGCCATGTATTCCTATAGACGCTAAGCCTACTTTTCACCCCCAAGTTTTACGCCAGTCATTCCAGCTGGCGGCAGCAAAGCCACCGCATCTTGCTTACGTCATACATCAGTGTTAGTCTATACAAACCGGTTAATAATTTAAAATAAAATCTACTAGTTGAAAAGTTAATTTTTAAATATGAATAACGAGCTTACTAAGGACGATTAACCGGCTTTCTGATGTTAGCAAAAACTGGTAATTCCACACTCTAAACACCAATACATCTATATGGGAGTAAAGAGAGAGTAAACTGTCCTCTAGCGCACACGCCTTTATTAAAGAGTGTGCGTTAGTGGGCAGTTTACTCTCTATTTAGTTCTTTCTGCTTAGACTGCATGCCGCTAAAGCCGCAGTTCTACCTCGAAAAGCCTATTTTTGAAATTTATTGAAAGTCTTTCTTGGAACAGCTGTTACAGATGTGTTTCCTCATACAGCTCCTTGTTGGTAATGCTCGTACAGTACCATTGCAGAATTATCTCGCATATTATGGTGATTACCTGAACTGTAGTGACTTGAACTCAGTTGTCGACGATATCTGTGCATCCGTGTAATGTGCACTATCGTAAACAGCCTGAAAACTTATGTAGCATAACAAGTATTAGGCCTTGAAAATTATAAGAAATAATATAGCACCACAATAGGACACGTGCATGAAAAAACTCACTTTATTTCACCTTACAACTTTTCCCGAACATTGGGGTAGTGGACGCCAGCAGCTGCTGACTTTCATATATAGTACATCTACAGCAAGAACGGAACAGTGGCTGATACGCAGAAAGGGCAGCGCACATGCACTGTCTCTTCAATTGAACTTGAGCACAATTCATTTCAGCCGCCGCGGTGGCTGAGTGATTATGGCCCTGGGCTGCTGGCCCGAAAGACGCGGGTTCGATCCCGATCGCGGCGGTCGAATTTCGATGTACGCGAAATTCTAGAGGCCCGTGTGCTGTGCGATGTCACTTCACGTAAAAGAACCCCAAGTGGTCGAAATTTCCGGAGCCCTTCACTACGGCGTCCCTCATAGCCTGAGTCGCTTTGGGACGTTAAACCCCCATAAACCAAACCAAACCATTTCATTTCAGAACTGCGATATTATTTGACATTCTTTTTATCCAGCTAAGTTATACATGTATCAAGGTAAAGTCTTAAAACGCAATATTTCGTGCGTAATCACAGTCTCGCCTAGATTGTGCCTCAGTATTCTCTGCACGGGGCGACCTCTTTTTCGCCGAGAAGAACGCCCTCATTGAAAAATAATTCGACCCCTGTCTTTCTTCCAAATGTCAGCACAGGCCAAATATTCATATGGCATTCAGTACTGAAAGGATGCCCCTTACTCACCAATCATCTCCATGGTCTCTCGTCTCCTCCGTTTCTCCACCTCCATCCCCAAACGTACAACGCTTCTGCGACCTCGAGCTCCATGTGGTCAGTCCCGAGCTGGCCATTCGCCCCCTCAAGCAAGTCCTCAACTTCATCGATCGCCGCCTCGATGCTCTCGAGGCTCGCCTGGATCCCCTTTTCGCCACTATTCATTCTAAATTTTCTTACATGGAGACCGTCGCTGCAGACTGTCTCGCTCACTCACCGTTGCCTCCAGCAGCATGAAGCTATCACCCAGCTCGACTCCAAATTTAATAGCCTTGGCGCTCACGTCAGTGTCCAGCTCGAACGCATCTTCACGATGATTTCCACTCTTCAGTCCTCCGTGCAAACAATCACAGGCTCTCTTCCCCCACCCGCCAAGAACCGCGATGGCTCGTCTCATCGCGATTATGGAGGACCTCAATATCATTCAATGGAACTGTCGCAATCTCACTACTAACCGCACTCTATTGCACCAATATATTCTTACTCTCCTCTTCCTGCCCCCTTTTTTCCTCTTCCAGGAAACTTGCTCCTATAGCAATGTTCCTGGCTACTGGGCACTTCACTCAAAAACTTCTACCCCTCTCTCTTCTATCTACGTTCGGCGTGGTCTACCAGTTGCACCCCTTGACATTCCCTCCTCCCTTTAGTCTTGTCTGGGTGAGGGGGGATTCTGTTCTATGTTCCTCAAATTCCCCTCAGCCTGGCTCTCTTGCCCATCTATAACCCTCCCACCCACACCACACATTTCACGGCCTTGGGTAAATGTCTTGCCACGTCTCGTTCTCATAGGGCTCTAATTCTCTGCGGTGACTTTAATGACTCTCATCCCCTGTGGGGTTACCAGCAGACCCTTCGTGGCGGCCGCCTACTCCAGGCCATAGCTCAGCAGGCTTGATCCCCTCACGATGTCAGTGCATGGTAAAAAAACTCCAGGTGGTCGAAATTTCCGGAGCCCTTCACTCAAAGCCGGAATCGCTTTTGGACGTTAAACCTTCATTGGCCAAACCATCACCCGCCTCAACATTCCCAGCGTCCCCACTGGGCGAGCTCCTGCTCCCAGCGCTACACAACCCCTGACCTTTCTTACTGCTCTGGTCCCATTTCTCCTAAGTGGTCGGCCACTGCGGATACCCTTCTCAGTGGCCACTACATGATTTCCATCTCTGCCCCTCTTCGGATTCCCACCTGCAAGCAGCGCATTCGGCATACTGGCTGATGTTTTCCCTCTCTCCTTTCCTCCGCCTTCTTCACAACCTATGAGGAGTGGCCTCACGCCCTTCTCCACACGACGTCATCCTCTACTCGCACGGAGTTCGCTGCGTATCCCACTTCCGACGCCGACCCCATCTCATCTGGCTGTGGAAGCGTTGCAAGAAGCTTCTTCGGACAGCCAGACTCCATCCCCGTGACCTCAAACTCTAGACCTCCCCTTTCTAGCTCCGAGACAATATCGTGGCATACTGTGCCTCCCTCGAGGGTTCTCGATGGTCTGCCCTATGCAACAATCTTGACTGGGCGCTTCAACAGAAGTCGACATAGAACCGTTTTCGAGCCCTGCTTGGTACCACCCCCGCCCCTGCTCCAACCCTGGCTAAAGCCCTGACTACACAGTCCTCTGACGAGGTCTTCGCAACCCTTACAGATCTTTACCTCCCCCTCCGCTCTCGCCATCCGCTCTCCCATCTTACCCCGCATATGCAGGCTGCGATGATAGCGACCTCAACAAACCATTCACACTCCGCGAGCTTCAGGCGGCATTCCTCGCTAACGCTACTCGGCCTGCTCCCGGTGAAGACGGTATCACTTATTCCGTTCTCCTAAACCTTGCTGACAACGCCAAAAAGCACCTAAAACCAGTTGAAAATAAAACCACTTGAGAAGAAGGTTGCCTACTATAATCTTGGACTTGCTCACTCATCTGCCTCATTCCTAAACCCGACAAGACGCCCGCCCTTACCAATCTCCACCCCATTTCTCTTAACTTCCTGTGTCGTCAAGACAATGGAGCGTATGGCGCTCATTATGCTTTGCCGGCATTTAGAGGCTTCTCACTCTCTTAATCACAGCCACATTGGCTTTCGCCCCGCGTGTCTGCCCAGGACCTCTTCCTCATCCATCAGCACACTTTGTTCACCTGTGGCAGCTCGCGAATTCATGCCCTTGTCACAGTCGATATCCGGAAGGCATTCGACTGTCTCTCATGACAACACAATTTCCTGTCTAATGACGACTGTGGCTCCCGCATGTATAACTACGTTCGTGCTTTCCTTTCTAGCCGCAAGGCACGTTTCTGGGTATCTGACCTAACTTCTATGCCTCATCGTTTCACCCGGCGTACCCCTCAAGGTGCTGTTGTTTCACCTACCCTTTTTAATATTCCCATGGCTCCCCTCACTACTCAGTTGTCGTCTATCCCCGATTTTCAGCACTTCTTTTATGCCGATGACATCACACTGCGGTGTTCGCGCGGCTCTCCTGGTCACCTGCAAGACACCCTTCATCAAGGCCTGGATCTCATCCCCTGATTCCATAAGTAGGCGGGCCTTTTTCCCGCGCCCGTCAAGTCTGAACTACTTCTAAGCTATTCTGCCTATCAACGAGCTCACAACTCACTGATCTCGCTTAACTTGGCCGGCTCCCCTGTTCGTTAAAGTTTCCCCGTGCCGCGTTTTTGGTATGCTTCTGCATGCCGCTAAGAACACCCAGGCTCTTCATACGGCTCTTTCTACCTGTGAATCACCTACTGCGCCTAGACGTGAGCGGTCTTCCGGCCCGCGAGATGTGGGGAATTAGCCCCCGCAGTTTCCCCTTGTGGTTTCCTTTCCCGCGAGGCACCGTGCAGCAGCAGCCTCGCCTCGAGGAGGGGCACGTTCCCTTGTTAGTTACCTTAACTAATAAGAGAGGGCGCCAGCGTCGCAGTGCGAGAGACTGCTTGCAGCTCGCGCGCGGGAGAGGGCAGGAAGCTCTTCGGCAGGGATCGTCGGAGCGAGCGGACGTTTCGCACGCGGCTTCGCTCTTCGCCAGCGGGGCGAGGAACTGGCGGGGAGACGTGCTCCCGTATCTTGTCCCGTCCGGCCTTCGGAGTACCCCTTGCCCTTGCGTGGGTGAACATTCGCTCGTAACCTTGCTGGTGAGTCGGACGACCTCGATTACTTAGCGTGTTTTGTTGCTGAAGCAATAAATGCTTGTTTGTGTCAGCCAATGTGTAGTTCCATTGTTCCTCAGAGCAAGGCCCGCCGTGGTTGGCGTGCGCTCGGTAGCGTACGCGATCACGGGCTGGGGTCTGGCGGTTTTGAATTGTCAGCCGCGATTAAGCGGGTAGAACGTATTTTTCTCCCGATTCAACCCCACATCTGGCGAGGTGTATTGCGCTGGCGAGGTGTAGTGTAGAGCGGGGTGTAGTGCGTTGTTGTGTGTTTGAACTTTTTGACATGCTCAGCACGTTTTTCCTCAAGTTTTCCCAGGAGTTTCTTCACGAGAACCACTTGGTACGCGTCGAGGGAGCGCGAGGCCTAGTGCCCGCGGAGTGGCCTAGCCCGAAGCGAGTACGGAAGCCGCGTGGGTGGTCCGAGTTTTCTGTAAATATTTTTCTCTGCTGTCTCTTTTTCGACTCAGGGAGTCGTGGCTCCGGGAGCCGTGTGGCCTGGGGTCACGGGTGCCGCTACGAGCTCGCTGGTATTGCAGCTCGGCACCGGGCGCTCCGACACCGTCCGATACGGTGGGCGCCGACCGCTCAGAAGCTGCTTCGTGCACTGAGCGGGGTAGGACCACCCCACAGAGCTGATGTCTCCTCGTGGCTGCGTGCACGTAACCCGTTTCGGGTCTTTGTTGTGTGCACGGTCGTTGTCGGACTGGTAGTAAGGCCTAATGCTTTTCGGAGCTGCCTGCACCACGTCAGAAGAGACACGACCACCGGACCGTGGTGATGAGAGGGGGCAAAAAAGTCTAGTGGGCCCATAAATTAAACATTCAAAAAGTGGTGGTTGACTGAAAAAAGGATAACGTGAAAAAGTGCGCTTCATTATATTTCAGTTCTAAAATAAGTAATCGTTGAGTCATTTCGCCATGCTTACCTTTCAGTTGTTAAGGAACGGTGAAACGACAAATTTAGCGTGATTCTGTACATGACAATGCGGCTATATATGAAGAAAATTTTAAAACTGAATTTTTAATCAGATGCTGCTTTCTCGCTATCACATATCATTGCCTAAAAATTTACTTCCTCGAGAAAAAAATGAGAGCTTGTTGTTCCATTTGGTCTTGGCAACATTACAGCACTTTTTATTTTTCATTTCTGAAAAAAGAATTCAAATCCGCTAAGTGCCATGCATGGTGACCATAGACAAGGAAAGTGCGATAGATCAGAATACTCTCCTGCATCGCAACGTGTGCAGACTCCATTTGAAATTTCTTGACATTCTTTCACAATTTTTTCTACTGTCTCAAAGCTGTAAGGCTTCAAGCCAGTGTCAGTTCTTGGCAACAAAGCTGTCCTACAGGCGGTAAATTGCTTGTGGTAGCGTCTCATCAAGCTACTTCGGCACTCTAATGCAATGCGCTCAACAGAGGTCTCAGAAAAGTGCACTGATGGGCTTGTCTGTCAGCTTCCCTCTTTTCCTTGGTTCAGTCAGGTTTCGAAAGCGTACTCTCCGGATCTCCCGACTTTACAAGATTGGCTTCTGGAGGATCTGCAACCAGGCGTGATCTTTGGAACACCGCCGTGTGGAGACGGAACAGATGACCCTCCGGCGGCCACTTCTCGCATCGTTCAGTTTTGTTTCGCATGTGCCTTCTTTGGCTCACCATGGCTGTAAGTGCATTCCGAGACATTCACCATCGATACCACACACCAGCAAGTGGCAGCCTTTGGGAAGCCAAAACACCATGCAATAGAGCACATATGTGAACAAGAATCCATGGAAAAGTGTTTTAGATGTCAAACTTCAGACTTATATAAATTACCTACATATATTTGTTCTGAGTACCTGCCAAATTTGTCCAATATTTCCGGGAAAACTTTTTCTCCCTGTGTTCTTTTTTTCAGCATTCAGAATCACCGGAAATTTCACATCCCTACCCACGCGGGATTGACTCATACCGCGCTCTTCGAAAGATCCCAGGTGCTTTCCTTCCGGTACATCATTCTTCACCCTGTCGAATGGACCTAGAAGATCCTCGCGATTTCCACAAACTGCACAACGTTTTGGCATGTGGTTACTGTGTGAACGTTCCCGCCACTGGCCACTACTAGCGGCGTATCGCAATACGCATGTGCAGTTGGTGCCTGGGGTTGTGCACGTCTGAGTAGTTTTGACGGGGCGAGTGGCGCACCACGGCTGCGCGAATAAAGGTTGTTTCCTCCCTCCCTCTTTTGAGACATGGAGCTGGAGACAGAAAGATTATTTTTCTTTCCTGCGTGGATAGTAGTACCGCGCTGAGACATATCTGCATCAGATTGTTTATTTCTATAGGGTTCTTGATATATTTAAAGTTGCGATGCCTCAGGAACCTTTGCCTTCGGTAGTTGCACTGTACGAGCAACGCTATAAATGCCTTCAACACGTCACGCCAACGCACCGGAAGGAAACGAATTTGAACCAACCGGAAATTTTTATCGAACAGTTCATTGTTCTTACTGCTTTTATCCGCAATGACAGGAAACTATACGAGAAAGTCGTTTTTTTTATGTGCATGCAGGAATCTGCGGCGAAAAAAAAATTGGTACCGAGACATTTTTTTTTAATGTTCGCACAGAATAGGTGCGCGGCTTTTCATTTGATCAGGAAGTGTTTTTTTTACCGTCTTTATGCTTTCTGGCAGATAAACAGCTGTCGGCTTGAAACGACGTCGATGCATGTAGGTACGTGCCTCAGAAAGTTGAGGCTGATCAGTGAATTAGAGCGAATGCCCTGTCAGCCTCACTGCCCATACTCGTGTGGAGCATGCTCCCTGGTACAAAACAAATCAGTGTACTCGTCTATGCAACCAAACAACAGCTATTAAATAGTGTTCGCTTTGCGCGTGTAAATAAGCAATTTTCGTGGCGCTGTAACCGCAAGGGGCAGCTCAACTAGAAAACGACGGAAGAAGCAACAAGGAGATGCCCCCAGGCTTTTCACCACCTCCCATGGGAAAAGAGGTAACAGCAATAACTGCACAGAAAAACATTTTATTCAGTTTAAACATCAGCAGTCAAGCACACACTCTAATACGTGCAATAAGGTCGCGGAAGGCACTTATGTAAATACCATAAGAAATACAGCTAGAGGGGCTGCACAGATGAAGATAGGGGCTACACATAGCTCTACACAGAAGTATTACATTGCAATAAGAGAGGGTATCGTGCAAGGCCATGCGCACAGTTTCTATCTGCTGCCCTTTTCTGCATGTTTACGAGGGGCGTTCAGCGGATTTAAGTCTCAGTTTGAAGAGTCACCGGAGAACGCCTTAGTAACAACCAAACTGCTGGTTACATTGCCCTGCTGAGTAAATGTCGAGTAAAGTGCAGCGCATGATTAATGGCCTAAAAACGCAAAGCACAACTGTATCAGCCCCCCCCCCCCCGTGGGGGGGGGGGGGGGGGCTTTCAATTATGAATTAAGCTAGAGTGGTGTTCAACAGCCTGTGAAGAGATAGCTGCACTTTACAATAGGTATAGTGAGGTACTGGAAGTTTGCAAGAGTATACATATATCTAGGCAACGTTGTGACCTCTGATCCTGGCCTCGAGAGAGAAGCAACCAGTGGAATAAGGATGGGTTGGAGTGTATTTCCCAGGAACTCTCAGGTTATGAACAGCAGCTTAGCAATATCTGTTTAAGAAAGTTGTACCATGGCAGCACTCGCCTGTCCGGTCGGAGCTTTGGAGCTGGCGAAAATGCATGCAGTTACGAGGACAGCGCAGCGAACTCCGGAGAGGAAAATAATAGGGATTACTTTGAGGGACAGAGAAAGAAAATGTACGACGCTTAATCTACTTTTAAGACCACAGTGCGATAGCATTAGAGAGCCCTTTCGCGCAAATATTCCTTCGCTTTCATAGATTCGTAGATCGCGAGGAGTTGGTGGCAGGCTAGGACATCTTCGGCTAGAGAGAAGACATTTCTCACCGCCACACAAACGACTGTCCTCTTCGGCTGCCATTTACTGGAGGAGAATACAAACAAATATCCAAGTCTTCACATTAAGATTAGACCCACACAGCATCCAAGTTGCTGTTTTTGGTGCGGAGCGAGCCCCACGCTCTACCATACATCTTGGGAATGCCAGGACAAACCAGACAAAAAGTTAATAGTGCCATAATCGACACACGAACAGTGGGAGGAGGCCCTGGCCAGAGACAACCTGGACCAGGAAGCCTGAATCATCCAGCTACTCCGCAAGTCAGCTGCCGCCAGCGGAGCCCTGGTCTAGGGGCCCCGACCACCCGGCTCCTGCGAATTACTCTATTCTAAATACATAAACGTTTTCCCTCTATCTCTCTTTCTTTCCACTACTGGCGCAGGGGTGCAGCGTTTAAGCGATGAGCCACTGCCCGGCAAGTGGGGCTTGTGAGACCCACGGTTGGCGTAATATAACGATTCCTTCCCGAATAGAATCCACATTCGAATTTCCCGCCCTTTGCCATTGGCTAAAGTGACGCCAAGCCTAGGCTTCAGCCAATAGCGAAGAGCGAACTCGGGGCATGGCGTCACTTCATCCAACTGTAAAGGGCCCGAAATAAAAAAAATGGCGTGAAATCGGTTGCAGAATCGTTATTTTATTCCGACCCATGTTGCTCTCGCAGAGCTCTCGTAGGGCTCATTTTTGCAGATAGTTCTTCGGGAGGTTGTCTAATGACAAATGCTATCGACAATTTCTGAGCTGATGCGCAGTGCCCCGGTGGGCAGGTGGCAATTGCAGTGAGTTAATTTCCTTGCCATCTGCCATGGTGGGCAGGTGGGCCATCGGATTTTTTTGTGGCACGGACGGATGGCGTTTCTTTTTTGAGAACGGGGCCTCTAATGATATCACATTAATACAGCAGCGCGAATTACGGAACAAATTCGAGTTAGCGACATCCTAGCTAAAATTGGGAGAAGGGAAACGCGTCAGGTGGGCGGGTGATGTAAGGAAATTTGTGGGGATAGGGCGTGCGCAGCTGGTACAGCAAATGAGTAGTTGGAGTTGAGTGGCAGGGGCCTGTAAACTCCTGGAATGTGTACAAGTGCCATCAACAAAAAGGAAACGCGAACATGATAAGTGGAAAGCGAGCACAAGAAATCGTAACTATTAGCTGCTGCAGAAGAAATACATGCGGGGTCCATTAACACTTCCACGCAATGGTTGTCGCGTCATCCGAGTGAAAATCAAGTGCCCTACCATTCGGCCTCCCTCAACTAAAATGCTCTCGCCTTTCTGTTCTCCTCTGCATTGTCTTGTTCGCTTTTCATTTCACGCTGACAGTAACTCCAATGTACGAAATGGAACGCATAATTCTATTGATCCACTGATTATGCCTCATAAGTATGCATGAAAAGCGCACTTCTGTCTTAAGTTATAGTTTTCCTCTAGAACCTAGCTGAAGCAAGCATATAAAAGGAAAAGCTGAGATATACAAGGAAACATCGCGATAACTTAGCGTCAATGCCTGTTCGCAAATCACCTTTTTCAAGCACTGCGAATAACACAAAGAAATTTCAATTCAAACCCTGTTCAAGCACTTCATCCGCAGCGAAAGAGCGCTTGTCGAGGCGATTTAATGTAGAGTTTAGGACTCGTAGCGGAGGCAGTGCACGCAAGTATTTTCTCGCTTTGCCACGAGTGACCGGATGCGCTTGACGATCATGCGATAGAGCAAGCTGCGTGTTGTGTACATACGTGCCCGGTGCGCTCTCCTTTTGAGACGGCAGATAAACAAATCTCTGTTGCGGTCAGCGTCCCTGGCCTTCCCATGCCTTTGGGACGCAAGAACATGCTCGTTTCTTTGCTGAGCGGCGCACCTACTGGCTGCGATGGTGTGGCTTTTATGGACATTTCTAGAGATGGTCGGTTAAACGCGTCCCACTTAGATAACACGCCTATAAGCGCGCACAGCCAACTCCGCGTCTTACAGAGTGGATGAGGCTACGTACAACCACTCTGTCCTCTTACTGCCGGCTCATGCAAAAATAAAATAAATGTGATAAAAGACGATCCTGGGCAGCTATAGCTTTGCCGCTATATGCTGGCTACTTTTGTCTCTATGAGGTAGGCATAGAGACTACTGGCTGTCGGTCGTGGGGATGTCGCTCATCATTCCCAGGTATTTCGAGCGGCCACACGACGAGTGCAATGAACGAACGGTGCTCGACCGCTTTCTGCTTTCTCCTGTCATATTGTGCTCAATCACTGCACATGAACACATTCCACCTTGAAGAAGCTTGGCAACGCAAAAAGGACGAGACGAATAAACATGGGGACGCGTTACATGCGCTGAAAGCTTAGTTGAAATACGAAGTTTTATTTATTTTATGTATATTCAAAGATACCTGCAGTGCCAGGAAGGCGTTATTGCAGGTGGGGCGTACAAAGCAATAAAACATGACAAGTGCCGTCGATAACATCCAATCTTCCGTGCTGTTCAAGGTGCGGCGCCAAGAGTGAACGCGGCTACTCGAGCGCGTCACGTTCGACGCTATTGCATTTATTTTTATGTCCCAGCTAGGACTGGTGCTGTTTTAGCGTTGCTGTAAAGTCGTTAGAGGTAGTGTCTCGAATCGCCTGAGTCTTCCATCCGCCGAGCAAGCCTCTTCCCAGGATCCCAGCCCTTAAGACCCGATGCGCGCGAAGTGAAAGACGTCGATGCGCTGCGCTAAAGGCTGCAAGGACATTACAGAAAGGGTTTATTTACATGCTCACGTGTGAAGAACTGATGAATAGTCTTACTATAGATGACGGCGCGTTTTGATTGCTTAATTGTGCAAATTCCTAATATCTTAAGTATTTTTCCACTGTACATTCATGCAGTCATTTGGCCGCACCGCCCACATCGGGAGGCCCCCCTACAGGGCACGCGGAAAAACACGCTGTCGTGGCAACGCTCGCTTCCCAAAGTACCACCGGCATGCCCCCTTCTCTGCTCGCCGGCCGCGCGTTCTGTCGATGGTGATGGTTCAAAACGACCTTATTCGATATATCTGTCGATGTTTACGCCGTCCTTGATAAGGGCACTACAGGCTGAATTACGAGAGAGGAGGCAATCGTGATGTCAATCGAGGGCAAACGCGCTGCCACTCCGGTGTGGCTGACCTCTGCATCCCGATGCACCGCAGCTGGAGTTAGCGGCTGTACCTATAATAGCTCGAAGCTACAGGAAGAAGGGTACTATAGCACGCCTGCCTCACTGCCGTAATGACCTTTTCCTTCAGTAATGTTCCCTTGACGGGTCGGTTTGGCTCTCAAGCGTCTGGGACACTCAGTGGTGCACGGTCTGCGGTAACCCCTCACGAGGACACGTGTCAATCTCAGTGCCACTCTTTTGCGAGATCAGGCGCGCATGATCGCGGGGAACTCTTCTTATCGGTGGAAAGGTGGTGTCGAACGTCACTGGCTTTGCTGACCTCCAGAAGTTGGCGCCTCGATATGCGTTTTCGTTGACGGCTGGCTTGCCCTTTCTGAACAAGTGCAAAGTCGCCAAAAGGATGATTAGTTTTCACTACGGTTATTATGTAAAGTCCTGCAGAAGCTTCCTCAGCAATGCCCCTTAAATATACCTGCGCCAGCAGCTCAGAAAAAAAAGAGGCACCAGATTTTTGATGTCATGCACAAAAACAATAACGTCAAATTCTCCCATTGTTTCAAAGAGAGGATGGGTGGATGGATGGATGGATGGATGGATGGATGGATGGATGGATGGATGGATGGATGGATGGATGGACGGACGGACGGACGGACGGACGGACGGACGGACGGACGGACGGACGGACGGACGGACGGACGGACGGACGGACGGATGGAAATTAGGAGGATGCATCCCCTTTGAAGCGGGATGGTGGCATTTGCCACGATGCTCGGCTTTTCCTCCCCCTGATATTTCTTTAAGCAACGCGTCCAACTTAACGGTATTGTCTATGAATTCGCCATTTTTGTTTAAATACGATTTTTAATTCTGAACTTTTAATCCTACGTCACCACCTTGATTTTGAGCCACCAATCTCCTAGTCTGCTTTTGCTACCTTCTACCGCAGATTTTTTGTCTTTGCCTTTGTTATCTCTAAATCCTAGGGCCTCGAGGAGAGTGACAGAGCCTAGATTGACCGCCGGATGGATACTGCCATATTCTAGTGTAAGATGCTCGATTGTTTCTGCAGATTTACCACAGACTGCACATGTGTCATGTTCTTGGTTAAATTTCTTTTGTAGCTTCGCCTTTTAAGACACCCTGATCTACCTTCAAAGAGTAGGGCGCTACCCCATTGAGTTATAGAATGATTCCTTCCTGATTTGCCTTTTCCCATTTCTATATAGTTCTAAACTCTGCTTTTTTCTACTGAATCAATCCACTTGTTACCTTCTGCGTTTTTAGCATGATGTCGAAAGCTCTTCATTTTTCCGTCCTTCATTTTTTCCTGCGTACCCCCCCCCCCCCCCCTTACTGGTTAGTTTTCTAGTCTCTTTCCGCCGCTATGAGTCAACGCTCTTTATGCAGAGGTATTTAAATATCTTAGCTGCCCACCTCTTACCGTCCAATTTTCTCAGGCGTTCTTCATAAAATACTTTACTCTGAGCTGAACGATGCCCCGCCCATGTCCCCCTGCACTGCCTCAATTGTGGTTTTGCCATGGTCATCTAGTGTTAATCTTCCAACAGTTCTCTTATTTATGTCTAGTTCCGACTCTTCGGCACAGAACCGCATTCGCAAAAGCAATCCCTGGCACCAATATTCGTTTCCGAATACCGTTCAGCACTAAGCACTGCAAAGAGCCAACGCGTTGCGCCCCCGCCCGGCTGCGATGCAACCTGTAGACTCTTTGTCCGACCCCGAAGCATGGCGACATCTGCCGAGCGTGAATTAAACCGGCCTGGCGCTGGAAAGCTGACGGTGACGGCAAGGTGGCGGCACCCGTTTGATTGTCTTGAGCTCTCCTTCCTCCATGGTCTTGTGCCGGGAACTACGCTTTTCGATGAGGGTCGCGTTAGCGTAAGCGTGAAGCGATAGTTCTGGGAAATAGCGTATCTAACAATGCGACAGAGAGGATTTTCTAGCCACTAACAACGAGTGAAATTATTGTGCATTACCGCTAGACGTACCATCCCAAAGCCGGCTTGGCAAGCAGAAGTTACGAAATCGCACAGTGTACTAGTAGGTGTACTGGGTCGAAATCGAATACTCAGAGATGGCGAAAAGCTGCACCGTACAGTGCAGCAGTGCACGCGGTGTGCTTCGAGGCACACTGTAGTTCAATGCGCCAGATTACGCTCGACATTCCGGGGTTCTTTTTCGGCGAGAGCTGTCAATGGGAGCCCACCCCGAGTCGTGTAACTGAAGCCTCTTGTAGTTGTAGGCTTGGCTTGGCGCCGCCACGGCCGGAATCGAAACAACGGCGTGGGGATCAACTGTCGAACGCCAAACCACTGAGCCACAGCGGCGAGTGAAAAGAAGAAATGAACATGGGCCGTGCGTGTAATGCAAAGACAAGGTAACCGATGGTCGTCAAGGGCAACAGAGTGGACTACAAGAAAAGGCAAGCGGGTGACAGAAAATCAGGTGCGCGGGAGAGATGAGGAAGTTTGCAGGGATAAGGTGACCGCAGCCAGCAGGAATGATGTGGGAGGTACCATTGTCCTGCAGTGGATGTAGCAGGGGGGTAAAGAGCGGTGAGGAGGTTGGCATACACTTGGGCAGCGCCATCTTGATACTCCCATAGTTGCCGGCACTTATTAGTTGCTTGCGCTATTGAAAATTAAGCGAATATTTTCAATATAGCTACACAGAACACATTAAAAATAGACCTCTAAAACTTTAAACATCCAAGAAGATGTTTGAGCATTACACCAAACTCTTTTTGATGTTTCAAAACTTGAAATACGCAAACGTGTACAAGAAAACTTGGGAAAGTATCGTTTTCGTTTTGTCTGCTCTAGCAGCTGTAGGTTACCGACGTATGCTAGGTTATTGCTACTTACGGCGTAGACTGCAGAACAGAATTAAGATACGGCAGTTTCATACGCCCAATACGCTCTGCATTACACACATCTCCACCCCATGTGTCTGCTCAAGGCACTCCCTTGCATAGTCCACTGAGAGCGGTCTCCCTCTTTTTCGACCGTGCGTTCTAGCCACTCTTCGCACTTAGGACTCATTCACTCCCGCCGCTCGGTTCGCTGTCTTTCGCACGAACGTTGCCTCCTCTGCTGGTTTTGGTTTTGTATGTCTGATTCGGTGCCAGGAAAACGCTGCACACGCAAGTCGTTTCCCGTGCGCACGTTGGCCGATCGTATCTCTTGCGCGCACGGCGGTCGGTCGATCGCGCACAAGAATCTGGACTCTGGACCCGTCGGCAGCGTTCAGAGCGACACCCGAAACTACCATAGCAGTCGGCCAAGTGAGTAAGCCCGCCTTCGCTCAAAGGCATAAGAACACAGATAACAAACAAGATAATACAGAGAACAGAACCGTCCGCTTATACACGCTCGCCTGTCAGTTGCTCAGTAGATTCAATAAGCACGCAGCGCGCTGTGGCTCCGCGCGTCGCGATCTACCGACTTTGTCTCGCTCGTGCACAGAGTTTCAGCAGAATGCCGCTATCGTGCTTAATGTGTGAGTACTGTTCTTCTCTGAAAAATTCATATCGGCACTGTCGCGTGTTTTTTTTTTAAAGATTTTCCGCTGCAGTGATGAGCAAGGGCACAAAAACGTTGACCGCTTGGCCATACAGTCCTTCCAGCAGTTCTGCCAACGACATGAGCAGAGCTTGAAGGAAGTAGAACACTATAAACAGAGCCCAGCACATGTAATTGGAGTGATCAAGTTCGTTTTGAAGAAATATGTGACACTCAGACTGAGAGAGGAGGCTATAAGGATAACAGAGAAGGCAAGAGGGGCATATGTTAGAGCACTGCTTACAAAGCAAATCTTGTTTCAGCATCAATAACAATCATTTCCAATTGCACTAATCAACTTAACGACATATACATGAAGGAATCCAAAGTTAATGAACTGTCAGTGTATATGTCATAATGATCCCCTCGATTATCTCCCTTTATCTGCACTGCAACTTAATGACAATTATTTAGTGCAAAGCAAGGAATGAAGGAAACAGGAATAAACTTATAATAATAAATTTTTACGAGCCAAAGTCGCACTTGGGTTATGCAGCACGCTGCAGAAGAGGATTCTTAAATAATTTTGATACCTGGGGGTCTTACACACGCCGAAAATTTATTACAAAATACAGAGTACCAGCTGTTCCAACTAGCCGCATTGCATATTCTCTTAAATACTCCTGATTTTACATAATCAAAAGTTGGCGTTCAACAACTGTTGATACAGTGACAGTAGTGGTGTAGCTTCACCAGTGCATTGTAGGAATGAACCTGGCCAATGTGCATGTTTATAAAGTAGTATCGCAGTGTAAAATTCACGACTGCGTTCCATCACCTTGCAAAGATCTCGTGTCGCGCTTTATGTCAGATAAATGGCAATTATGCATGACATGCAAGGTAAATATGTCTGTTGATTGTAGTAGAAGAAATAAGAATCCTTTTGTTGAAGTTCCTTAAAACACACCTTATATGTGTAATGCAACAACTCTTCACCAGTGCAATGTTCAGTGCAGAAAATGTTTCCGAAGCTAAGATCACTGAAGTGTTCAGCAAGTACTCAAACATTTATTCGCGTTAAAGAAATCTAAATGCAAAGCAGTTGCACATTTCAGCTTTTACACAGACGCTCATGTGCATTTCAGAAGATTCTGTTTTTTTGGTTTTGTGGGGTTTAACATCCCAGAGTGGCACAGGCTATGAGGGATGCTATTTCTGAAGGGATCTGCATGAGATGCACAGTCCTGCTATAGATAATAAGTATGATGAAGAGTGACATCGAACATTTATTCGAACATTGTTCATGCAAAATCACTGTATTGATAATATGTTGAACATGTGTTTTTTTCCAAGTTCCCCTTAGTACTGCATCAAGGCTGCCCTATTAGGTGTTCAACAAATGAGAGCAGAGGTCTTGGTACTGTTTCTTTTTTTTTTTCATGTGCATTCTTTGAGTGTGTGAAAAGATGTGCAAATTATTGAATGCTATATTATGTATGACTGAGACATTATTTGCAAGCTATGATACTTTTATTTGTCTAGTGTGTACAACAGTAACATCAGTGAATTTATGGCAGAAATAAAAAGCAGGCATTCACAAATATAATTGCTGAAGTTAAATGACTGTCAACTATGAAACCAGCTGTAACTTTGCAGTGGCAGGTTGCATAACAATCTCAGAAGCTTGTAATTGTGCAGATACACTGATTGTCAATTTTTTGTTTTAGAGAATATGGCCTGAATTTTTAATATTTCCAAAGCTGTACACAAGCAAACCGCATTCCAACGTTTCTCTTTACTATCACCTCCTTGCACAATACTCTGTTAGTGCTCTCCTAGTGCGACTTATCCCACATGTCTCTTGCATAAAGTTCTTCCATGTATGTACGCTTTGGTGCTTCGTTGCAAGCAGATTAAACCTTTCGGAACGGAGTCTGTTACAGATCTTCCGTTGTATTCAAACAGAATTCGCATCTTAACAGGCAGCGGTACAGAAGGCATGCGCTGCACTCCGCGCCAGTGTCGTCTCCCTTCTGCCTCGTCTCCTGTATGGAACACCAACGGGATCTGACTGCCGGAGAAGACAGGAGGTGGCGATGGTGCACACTTTACTAACGGGACTCCAGGTTACGCCAAAAGGCATGGGGCACGCATGTTTTATAATAGCCCGTACATCAAAACAAACCTTGCTGAACCTCGCCAACCGTCCTCGTTGATCTCGGCTCACACAAACACAAATCATACGTAATGAGCGGCACAAGATTCGCCACCACCTGGAAGTACCTTCGTGCGCGCACCATCGCGAACATTTTGCGCATGAACTAGAAAGAAATTAAACACAGTACGTAAGCAAGCCGCAGCACCATTCCTCGCACAACTTTTTGACGCGCACTACGAAGCGTGAGGCCATGCTGGGGGAAGTTGTGAGGTTGCCAGGTTAGTACGCTGCAAACTGCCGTTAAACCTGATCTAGGTCGCCTGGACCATGCAGGGGACCATGAGCGGAGTAACAAGATGGCTGTCGTCCACGGTTATAAAAAAGTGGAGAGTGTTTACATGAGAGTGCTGCCGCCGCTTTCGCTCTAGTGATG
>NC_135497.1:196442573-196535073 GCF_052857255.1 Amblyomma americanum | reverse complement strand
TAGCGATTGCGCTATACACTGAGAGAAATACGCGTGTTATACGCATTGTATCTCAGGAGTACAACCCGTTTAACCTTTGTTTCCATGCGGCATAACATTTATGACTGCCGGGTAAATTCTCTCTCTAAACTTCATGAGTCGAAACTAGAGCACTGCACTGGTCTCATTCTGAGGCTGGAGCCCGGCCCGGGCCCGACCCACGCCCGCAACTTGAAGCTCGGGCGCCGCCCGGGCTCTCTACATAGTCACTTGGCTCATCCCGCAGCAGCTGAAGAGGTAATTGCTCACTTTGTGCGGGTAGATATATACACACGTAAAGAATAGGTCTGCAGAGGAGTTAAAATCGCAATAAGGCTTGAAGAAAAATGGTTTGGCAAACACAAGACAGAAGAGAAGGTAAAGCGGTTTTTTCAGCAGTGATCTCCTCTGTGAGCAGCTCCAAAAGTCAAATCAAAAGGGTTGCACACGCGCGTAATAAGTTGCTTTGCGTTACATTTAGAGTTTTAATCTTTCATCGTTTTTACGGCCCGCAAAGTCGTAATATTAGAACCTCCTGCAGCCTTGCAATGACTATATATATATATATATATATATATATATATATATATATATATATATATATATATATATATATATATATATATATATATATATATATATATATATATATATATATATATATTCATGAATACGATATTTCGCGGGGTGAATTCACGAATGCATTGGCCGCTTTTAATTAGACACGAAAAGCAAAAGCGCCTGTTTATTGCTTAGTACGAGTTAAAAGACCTGAAGTGGCCTAAACCAATATGTGCTTCCCAATGGCGTTTCTCGTAGCGTGGAGACGTGTTTTCGGGAGGTGAAGGCCCGCGATCAAATACGATCTTGGAACAGACGGCTGCCAGTCGAGGAATCGAATGAGGGTCCTTCTGCAGCGGTTCTTATGAGGCTTAAATGTTCAGTCGCGAGAGGTGACACAAAACCGAACAGACGCGAAGCGCCTTTTCGTAGATCCGACGGCCTGCGCCCGCTGGTAGCTGAAACAGCCCAATACAGTGATGCTCTGCACTTAAGTAGGCGAACACATTCGTTGAAGTGAACCTGTGGCAGGTGTTACAACGCTCCAGTAGGAACGCCGAAGTAGTGAAACACGCTATTGGACTATGAGATTTAGAACCCAAGAGAGCAGTCTTTGGCTGTTGTTTTACAATCACTGAAAAAATTCCACTTAACTTCCTCTTCTGTATATTCCAACGCGGCCAGTTGTGGGCGTTTGAAGTTACTTCGACACTGCACTGTGAGTGACGCTGATTTAACTCAGTTCGCAAATGACGCAGTTGAGCTTTCTCTCATTCCGTGCCAACGATGAACTCCCCGCAGAGGTTTTAGAACCGAGATTCTAAAAAAAAAAAACATTTTGACGTAATTTTTCTCGCGTGAGAGAAACGTAACTATATCAGACACACAAAAAAATAAATAGATATTGAGTAACGTTCTTGCTCGGCCCATACCGTGGCCCTGTTTGTTCCGTATCGCTGCTACAACGCCCAGACTTCACCATGCAAATATAAATAAAAAACTGGGGACAGGCCCTCTGTGTACGGATCCAAGGCCGGCCCGGGCTAGGAACTTAAAGCCCGGGCCCGGCCCAGGCCGGTCGAAAGGCCGCATTTTTTGGGCCAAGCTCGTGCAGTGCTCTAGTCAAAACAACGGCAGCAAGGGCACTGACAACGGAGATATAGTGCGAAAGGCTGGCAAGACGACCAACAATGACAGCACACGTCAGCCTGGGAAAACTTACCTTCGTTCAAATGCTACGCAAGTAAATGAGGGCTATAGTGTTGCTTTTTGATACTGGATTGCTGCGGAGTTGTCGGTTATGTAACTACTGCCCGATAACTGCCGGATACGCCAGTGACAGAGTCCCATGACAGATTCTAGTTACGTCTCCCTATAGGTGCATCCGTTTCATTCTATTGGAGGGTTCAAAGTGCAGACGTTTTTTTTTAATTTATTCTGTTCGACAGCTGCGAACAAATCCTCGGGGAGCAGCCCTCGAACGCGTTTCTGCGTTAAGAAATAAAAAAACAGGCAGAAAGCCGTAGACAGCGCGGAAATTCTGTAAGCAGGCTGCTTCGCTTCTGGCCACGGGATGCTCCAACTTGCCCACCACTTCGAACGCCAACGCAGCCATCTTTTCCCTCTACATTCCGTGAGCGGGAAAGCCCGATCGCAAAATTATGCGTAACCTGTGTTGCTCGAAAGTCGCGGGTGCGAAAGACTGCGTGGCGGCTCACGGGTCTGCGTGGAAGCAAGGGAACGCGCTACTTAGCGCAACGGAGGGGAAACGGGGCCATGACACGAAGGAGGGGAAGCAGCGGCAGCAAGACGCGGGGGGGGGGGGGGGGGGGGGGACGCAGCTGCTTTTCTTCTTAGCTGGGTCGCAACAGATCAGGGCGCTAAGAAAAGGTTCAAGTTCCTCGGAGCAAAAGAATAGTGTGAAGCGCTGGCGCATGCACATCCGTGCATGCACACTCCCACATTTACCACATTTTCTTTTTCGAGCCTTTGGCTTGGCAGATTTAGGCGACGTCAGTCCACGTTGTTACGATGCTGACGTTTCCGTGCATTTCCCTAAAAGCTAATAATAAATTCGAGAAGGATTAATTTCCTTCAAGTAATCTGGACGCACGTACGCCGTATGTTCAAGTTCAAACGTGCCTTCCTGTTTTCCGTGGCCGGAATGCAGGCGTGAAACGAGGCAGTCAACAGCGCCCAAATGCAAGCACTGGGTTTGACGAGGAAGGAAGTGGTTCGAAAAACTTACTAGGTGGTTGCAAAAACCGAAAGTAACGCGAATAAGTGCAGTCCTTTGTTCGACCTTGGAGCTCGCGGCAGCGCCCTCCGGACTGGCTCGGATTCGAAGAAGCACTTCCTGCGTTGGCGCTATAGCTAGAAACTGGTGGCAACGCATGCCTAAACACCACAGGCGCGTTCGTTTACCCGTCGTACCAACCGGGTCAAAAGTAGGCTTAACCGAGTCGGTGCGGCTTTTCGCGCGTCAAAAAGCCCCCAGTTACAGTGCGGCAGCTTTCGTTGCACACGCCGTCGAGGGTACACGCACTCGATGATCATTGCCATTCAGAGATTGGAAGATTAAAGCAGAAGCTGGGGAGACGTTGGCGACTGCTTTAAAGCTGCACGAAAACTCCAGAAAAATAAAGAAAAATAAAACGGAGGGTGGAAGGAAGAGAGGGGTCAGGAGACTGCAACTCTGGAAAGATTAAAATGTAGGTTACGAAAAACGACTGAAATAAAAAGGCGGGCTTCACAGTGAAATGTTGGTTGCGCTTAAGGATTCAGCACCAACCGCTTTAGGCAACCCACTTCTCGAAAGAGAAGAAAATAAATACTTCTATGAAGCAGAGTGTGGAATTCTGGCTTTTCTAAGTCTGAAATATCGAGTTTTACCAACCAAAGCAACGATTGCATGGGCTACGAGGCACGCCGCGTAGTCGAGGCATCCGCACTGATTTTCGATCATCCGTGATTGTAGCGACGCGTAAAGAATCTCCGGGTTTCCAGTTCCTTTTAACGCATTTCAACGAAGCCTCAACGCACAACAGGGCAGACAGCAGACACCGTCTGTTGAGGTTCACTGATTTTAAGACGTGTTGGCAAAGTCCGGTTTCATAGCGAAACTTCATCCGCCTTAAGGCTTCTATTCTATACGGAGGCCTAACACTGATATTGCAGTGGCGCCTTGAGTGCCGCGTGACTGTGAGCCATGAATAGCTAAGGTGACCGAGAGACTGGCATGAACAGTACGCGCACCGAAAGAGAAAAAGAAGCAGGGCAACCAATTAAAGGCTGGAAAACAGGAAGCCGGTATGCGTGCAGGCAGCAGGAAACTCGAAACACGTTGACTCTGGGAAGCGCCGGTTATACAGCAACACCTGCGCGTCAACAAACCGCAGTCATTCCAGGAAGTCCAATAGACACGAACGCCGAAGTACGCGACGAAAAATAGAAGGCGTCGAATACAGTTTTCTGACCGCTCTTGGAGCTCCGCGATAGCGCCGTGCATGATAGCCGCTTTGCTGCGGCTACTTGATTTCAGGTTTTTTTTCTAAAATAATCGAAGACGGGTTTTGCACCTCAGTTTGAAGTCACGAGCTTCTGCATTCCTGTGAGCTCTGGCGAGGTTCTGCTCCTCGAAACAATAGGCGGTGCTCGCCCGATGTACTACAAAAGAACCCTGATAACAACACTGCGTGCCAGCGCGACGAGGATTGCAAACAAGCTGCAGGAGAAAAGCGGGCAGGTTTCCAGAGCCGCGTTTACGTTACCAAACGAATTCCACAGGTGTCAACAGGAGAACAATGGCCAACGTTATGGCATTTAGGCCTGAAGGTAATCACTTCACCTTGAAGTTTGAGGAACTAATGACGAAAAGAAATAAATATAGGAGGAGGCTTAAGCTTCGCCTTAAGAGCAGACGCGACAGCGCCTTTTCCTTCTTTTCTTTCTCTTTTTATTCCTTTTCTTTCAATCCACAATCACGTTACCTATCACATTCATCGATTACAATCACAATTACTGATCACGTTACCTATTCCCAATTACCAATTAAATTTATCGATTACCAATCACCAATCACTGTCTAGGTTACACTGAGAGACATACTAGGCCATTACATACTCATACACATATACACTATTTCCTTCAGTACAACAAAGCACCATAACACCGCCTTTTCATTCCGAGCAATTTATGACGCCTAATTAGCCTATTTATATTTTATTTTATTTTTTAATCGCTGTAACATCAGTACATATCCCCAACGCACTTCACTGTCATACACACCACAACGCGTTCACTTGGTGCCCATCCAACACGCTTGAACCAACGACCCTTTGCTGATCGGACTTTTTAGCCTGTGGAAGAGCCGCATGATTAATCGACATGTAGAACCACCTCGTTCATCTAAGTATCTCTTCAGGCAACAGTGCGTCTTGGTGCGGGTGGTTTATGCTCAGCAGGACCGGCCGCCTGAATGGTTGCTGACTCACGTGTATGTCTCCCGCAATTTTGATGTGCAGGTGGAGTGCAGTGTACGAAGACATTGGAATGTGTGTCTGCATTGCAGAACAGTGTGTGTGTACGTAAAGCATTTCGTTGCTCAGCGGGCTTGATTTTTATATAATAAAGAAAAAAAGTCTTTGTGGCATGCGCGTTGCATGCCCGCCTGGCACGCAGAGGGCCTGGGTTCGAACTCTAGTGCCGCGGACTTTCTTCATTTGAAACTTCTGGGAATATTTCCGTCACGTTTTTGAGGTCTTCCTGTCCATCCTAGTGCATGGCGACGGCTTTTCAACCGAACGAGCTGTGTACGCTATCGCGTAAAATGAGCTTCTTAAGTTAGAAGAGCGCACTTTCTGGCATAGCATTGTCAGCGGTGTAGCACATCAGAAGAAACAGCTGAAAGACCTGCTAACTAGTACGATGACTAACTAATATCGAACAGTTAACTTTTTAACTATTACTGTTAGTTTCCTCATTTATAAGAAATATCCATACCGGTTTTCAGAATTTCGAAAATGCAGTTGCCATTGGCACTGTGACGCATCAAATTTCGCTTACATCATGCCAAAATACATGCGGTTTCGAGAAGCTTGCAGGCAAAGCAACTCCTCCAGTGCAAACTCGATCGTCGAAATAGCCAGAATTTTGTTACATTGTTAACAAAAAGACACCCAAATGGGAATAAATGGCTTGTCCTCTAGCGCACACCCAAAAGGAGGTTTTATTTACTCGATATAATTGGAGTATTTTATTTACTTCGTTATACACGGGGGTTATTTAGGAGTACAAGGGAGTAATTTTTTTACTACCCAGTGAAATGGAGCCTAAAACGGCGTCGTGTTTATTCATCCTCATCCAGGCTCACTCTTGCAGTAGGTGCGGGGACCACCGGCAACCAAATTAGGAAACTGCGCTGCCCAAATGTGACCTCGCGTCACGCGTTCTTTTCGTCGTCTGCAGGCGGCGGCAGCAGTCGTCTGCTTGTCGTCTGCTTTTGTTGTACAAGCTTGTTTGGTTGGCTATGTTCATAGAAAAAAAAGATATAGCATTCGAATCAATAGTTCAAAACTGAAAAGGAGTCGCGGAATAAGTTTTCACGGTCATCCACCACGCTATATTTGACTGAAAACCTGAGCACAATAAGTTGAAAATGAAAACACCCCTGAAGGTAGTATGGCATGGCAATGTTTGCTTTCACATTCACTTCTTTAAGGCTTGGAATTTCAATCCGACTGAGGAACAATGTAGCCTTATCAGCTCAATTAAGAGCGTTGAAACTATGTTCTATCACAGTTCTATGTTATGCAGCGCACTATAATCTACTGCAACACACCGCGAGAACACTGAAAAAAGCTGTGAGAATTAGGCCTAATCGGGGGCTCTAACGTAGTGGAGACACTAACAAAAGAAGGCCAGGTATGCTTAGAGCACTGGAGGTTTCACAAGAGCAGTTCAATTAAGTAGCTTACTGTAGCGGAAAACGGCGACAAGCCAACATCCTGTACCGCGGCAGGCTCCCGTGAAGGCGCAGAAGTGAGCAGAGGTCCAGCGACGACGGTAACCAAAGGGTCGTCACTCACCGCCATTATCAGACGACTGACCAGAGATGAGACGCTAGGTGGCGGGGCGGATGGCGTAAAATGTTTTTTTTTTACTCCATTTGGGACTTGGAGCGTATTGAGACCAAGAAACCCCATTTAAAAATGGGAGTTATAAGGAGGAGAATCCTCCTTTACGCCCTATTATTTAGAGCAGGGAGTAAAATAGGTAATTTAGCATACTTTTACTCCATATTGATGGAATAAATGTTTCCGCATATGGAGTATAAAGGGTGGCGCCAACCATTTAAACTCCCATTTGGGTTGATTCTTGTTTACAGTGTAGGCCACTGCGCCGAGGGTAACCGCGTTTTCGAAATTCTAAAAACTGAAATGGATACTACTTATAGTGGGCTACACGCCTCTAAAAAAATATGGAGGCTAACAGTAATAGTTAAAAGGTTAACTTTGAAATTTAGTTAACCATCCTACTAGTTAGCACGTCTTGGCTGTACTATGATGCGCTACACCGCTGACAATGTTGTGACGGAAAACGCGCCCCTTCTAAGTCAAAAAGCCTATTTTTAAAGATTGCTGAAGTCTTAGGTGAAACAACCTGCATGGTATAAGGGGAGCTTCATGCGAAGGAAAACTTGAAAAGAGCGGCATAAAGTTGGCCTTTTCGTTCGCTCGATTGAAAAGCCATCACACATAATATGCTGACAGTCGTAGACCACGACCAGCTTATAAACTCTGCGTA
The DNA here is from genome assembly GCF_052857255.1 of Amblyomma americanum. Classification (NCBI taxonomy): domain Eukaryota; kingdom Metazoa; phylum Arthropoda; class Arachnida; order Ixodida; family Ixodidae; genus Amblyomma; species Amblyomma americanum. The sequence continues at coordinate 196,527,690 of NC_135497.1, read as the reverse complement.
AAGTACTACCATCTTCTTGGTCCCCCCCCCCCCCCCCCCCCCCCCCCCCCCCCTCTCAGCCTTTTGTTTTGTTTTTGCCTGTGTGGCATGATTATAGGACCTTGGACGGCGCGACTGACATTCAGGGTGGTTTATTTTAGGCAGCTGACCATGGGGCGCCATTGCACTGCAGCCAACTGACGTAGCACGTTACTGCTCTAAACATCAAGATGGCGTCCCTCATGGCTCTACCGTCCACAGCGCCGTTACCCCCTCCGGCGGCGGAATGAATGCATCCGAAGACGTTGAAAACGTCGCGGCAGTTTGGCACCTGCAGTGGTTTTGCGCGCCGAACCGAAGGGGTTCTTCGTGCCCTATGCAGCACGCTGCGATCGTCTTCATACCGGAACCAGCGCAAGCAAGACACGGACGCAGGAAGGGCCGTGCACACGAGAGCTGTGAGCATGGGTAAGGGCCCTGCGAAGGCAGCCCTCCGGTGTATGCATCTCTTCCTGCGTCCGTGTCTTGTTTGCGCTGTTTCAGGTACGAATAGTAACCAACTCGCCAAAACTTTCCTGCTGGGAGATTTTCTTAAGTGCAAAAAAAAGTTGCTTTTTATTTAAAAAAAAACCTATTCGTAGGATATTTTACTTATGTTCATATTTTATTCTTAGTCGTGAGACTCAACGCTGTGTGGTGTGAGGGCTGCCGCGTTGGCTGAGTGGTTATGGCGCTCGGCTGCTGGCCCGAAAGACGCGGGTTCGATCCCGGCCAAGGCGGTCGAATTATCGATGGAGGCGAAATTCTAGAGGCCCGTGTACTGTGCGATGTCAGTGCACGTTAAAGAACCCCAGGTGGTCGAAATTTCCGGAGCCCTCCACTACGGCGTCCCTCTTAGCCTGAGTCGCTTTGGGACGTTAAACCCTCATAAACTTAAACCTCAACGCTGTGCGAGTATAAATTTTTACCCCTACTACCTACAAGCACACTATAGTACATATTTTTTCAGTTCTACTTTTTTCCTCCCCAGCAAGATAAAATCGATGACTTGAGTATTCCGCACTGGTTGCAGGAAACTGTGAAAGTTACGTAATGATTGACAGAGGAATGAGAGACCATCTAAGTTAGAGGTAAGCACACCGAAACCTCTGTCGCACGTAATAGTATATAGTCACGTTGCGCTCTGCTGTGGGTTATAATTGAACTGAAAATGTCCTTCAGCTGCTCCCTTGCACTCGGCGCAATATCGGGAAGGTGTGCCTTGTCATGACCGCCTCAGCGGACGCTGGTTTGTCCGCCCTGGCCGTCGTCGCCGTGCTCTGCGGGGTTTGTGAAAACGGTTACCTTGTCCTGCGTTTTTGGGAAGCAGCCGTCACTCATATCTCACCCGCCAATTCGTTACTGAAACATGACATTCGTCAGAAACAGATCACCGCAAGGAAAGCAAGTGTCAGCGTTATGCGCTCAAACTATTTCGCTTCATACCACAAGGAGGGAGCAAGCGCTCTTAGAAGCGTGCACGGTCAGGCGCACAACGGAGTTAACTGCACGCCGTTTTTTTTCTCTCTTGCAAACGCGGCCTGCCCGCAAGCTAAACAGGCAACCAAACATGCCATGGCAAAGTTGTACAGCGTAAAGCTGTTTAAAGTACTACACCGGCCGGGATAACCGTCAGTAGGATTAGTAGCTTCGCGAGAACAAAAGGGAGAATAACGAGAAGACGATGTAGAAGGTGGCGGGTGGTGGTGGTGTTGACAACTTGTATTGGAAAGAAAAATAGAGAAGGTCCTGAAGCATGGGCTCCTACTTGCCCAGGAGTCCACGTGCCTGGGCTTCACGGAGAGCTCTGTCCACTAGCCATTTTTGGCCAATTGGCTGAGCAACCCGGAGGGCAGCCTCCCATGAGGAGTGGGATGGGTATAGGGTATGGGGGGGTACTGCCATGGGGTGAGGGCATTCCCACAGGTATACCATATGAGGGTGGCAATGTTGAGGAAAGTGGAATGATCAAGGTAGGGTGGTATAGCTATGAAGGAGGTAGGGCGAGATGTAGCAGTTTGTCTGAAGTTTTCGCCAGTCCGCGCTGTATTTTGAATCTAGTGTGCAGTAAGATGATGGGAGGGCGAGGTAGCTGTGTTGGTGATTTGGTGCTGTCTGACCAGAGCCTATGCGGTTTTCTGCGTGGGGTTGTGTGTCCGAGAATCCACTCGAATTTAGAGTAATATCAGTATGCACATTGCTCGTTTAACGCAAAAACCCAACAACAGGCAAAGCAGATACCAAGGTTGGATCCCCCATGACAGCTTCTCGCTGAATTAACCGCGTCAAGCCATAACTTCACCAGCCACAGATTTTTTTTTTTTTTTCACAGGACTTCCTGTCGCAACGCGCCGACATCCGCCGTTGCAAACTCCAGTGAATTGCCGCCTCGGCGCAGTGTTCCGCACGGCAGTTTCAGTGAAGAGCGGAAAACAAGGCACAGGCAAGGATCGCCCTGTGCAGCGCCTCTTGCTCTTCGATTTCCGGGGCGGAAGGTGCCGGCCTCTCGTCTGCGAATAAGCCTGGAGCACTTCAAGAGCGCCTATGCAGAGCGCCTCGCGTGGAAAACAGCTAGGCAATCTCTAGCGAGAAGAAAACCTCATTGCAATTCATGAACACCCAGCGAGCCGTCGAGAACCACCAGGGGCGCGTGTGCGACGTGCACTGAATCCGCAAAGGTCGAATTTCATGCATTTCTAGGGGGAAAAGCCAGCGTCTTTCCTTGGAAAAGCCAAAGTTCTCATCCGCCTTCCATTGGAAACAAAAGTTCGCCCGCTTGCATATGCGGCCGAAAATTCTGAAGGCGTGTGGATGATTAATGGACGATTAAGGAACGCTTCTTTAGCACATGTGTTTCCGATCGATGACCCCGGCAGACCGCGAACAATTGCCAAGCTGAGACGCTTTGTTTTGTTTGCTGCGAAAAGTGTCGTCACTGTTGTCTGTCTAGCTTCGCCGGGGGGCGTCTAGAGAAACAAGAAGGCGAGTCACCCGCTTTGCGGTTTAACACTGGCCAACTGTTCCATTAGCTGTCCTGGTGACACACTGGTTGACGCGTACATCTCTTTTTCAAAATCGCAGCCATCCACTGAGGCAGCTTTCCAGCAATTATTAGACTCACACTGCGGTAATCGGCGCCAAAAAAAAAAACTATAAAACTGCTTCCCCCCCCCTTCCCCCTGAAAAAAAAGCAGCACATGCAGACAGGGTACTGGCTGACAATGATGAATAGAATGTTCGTGTGCGTTAGAAAATAAACCATATACATCCCACAGACCAGAGTTGACACTCTGTTGACGTTTACTATATTGACTCAGCGTTAAGACAGCCAGCTGATTGGCATGTAACGTCAAGGCGTTCCAGTATTGCGACAGAAGGTTGCAACAACCCTGGTCTACGTATTGCAGGTTTAAAGCGTGCGACATTCGCCATTTGGATAGGAGCACCCGGATGCGTTTTTCACACGAAGTACTGGACCGTCCACAGTCGCTCACAGTGGCCTCCGCGTTCACGACGCGCCGTTTTGCAGGAGTGCGCATATGCGCGCACAGCGTACTCGGAAGAGGTTGCTGCAGCGGGGGTCCACAATCTGCCGAGGATCCGATTTCCTCGCTCTTTTCCCTTGAATGCAATCTGCGACAGCACCGTTCACGTCATTGACGTCATCTTCGTTCATGCCAGCGGCAGCATGGCGTAACTCATTACGGCGCTCCTGGCGTCGGCGCCCGTCGATGGAAGTGAGGTGGCAGAAGTGAAAAGCGTGCAACCCGTCTAAATGCAAGCCCGGCTGGCCTAGCGAGTGTGCACCTTCGCCGGCACACCCATATACCCCGCCCGCTTCGCAACAGTGAAAGTTACCGGGCAAGTTATGAGCAGGCGACGATGAGGAGTGCGGATTGCTTTTTTTAACATTTTGCTCGTTTTGGCGCGCAGGCGTACCCTGTAGGCACGCTTTTTGCGCAACCTCCACGTGCCGGCGATTCAGCCCAGCTGGAACGAATGCACCCACGGCTTCCTCTCGAAACGAATCCCCGCATGGGTACTTTAAAAATTCGCGGAGAAAATATTCACGGAGGAAGAGAGAAATTGAGGGCAAGCTCGCGACAGTGCATAACGTGCACGCTTCGGGTCTGACATGACTCGTGTCCGTTGTGGCCACGGGCGTCATCTTCAAGCGCCTGCAAGATATGCGTGCTTGATTCGGTATACTTGAGTTCGCAACACGGATATACGCAAGGCCTTCGCAACCCAGCACGACCAGGACTCGCATTTACTTACTACTGGCCGTAACAGACAGACTCTGAGCCTTAGTGCTCATCTGGCTGCATTAGTGCTGGCACTAATACTAGTACTGCGCGTAATTTGAAGAAGTCCCTGAGCCGAACGCATGGTGCCTTATGTAGTGTTGAGTCGCTCGAGCGTTCCTTTCTCCAGCGGCTGAATCCCCTGCGGCTGCGTCGGCGCTTCCGCCTGGCGCCCGGTATCCCGCGCTTGCCCGTGCCTCCAGCGAAGGCTACGTATCGCTGCGCGTGACGCATCAGCCGGTGATGCTGCCAGGCCACGCGTCGCGCACCGCGCGACGTCAGGGCTTCCAAGGCCGACTGCTGCGGAGGGGTCGGAACGGCCGGTCTCTCCCGCGGCGGTTCCCAGGGCGCTCTTCAAGCAGCGGCGCTCACGGGTGGCGTTCCGACAGCAAGCAGCGAAGTAACGAGTGGGCTGTCGCATACTCTCACCCAAGTGAACTCCACGGTACCTTGATGACAGTTCTCTTAACTAAGGGTTCACTAAACTGAACATTCGCTTATGAAATGCACATAGCGCGACGTTACAAAATGGAAAAATTGCTGAAAACAATTGATTGTCCCGCGTACAGAAAATGCGCACAAGTGCACAATAAGCTGCCCTGCTCATTTTCATAGTCGGTTAGCCACGTGCGTGCATAGCTACCTAGACTACTCTACTCACTCGCATAATGAACTCACTTTTTTGCACAGAAAATCTCTGAAAAATGGGGGGTGCGTTCAGTACACGCAGGGAAATATTAAGGAAAAATTGAAGTGGTAAAACGGGACAGATTAGGCTGGTGGAATAAATACTTCATCCGTACAATTCGCTTTCTAAACAAAACAAAGCGCACTCTTCAGCACAGTTCCACTCACGCACAGTTCAAGCACACTCTTCAGCTCGAGAGCATAGTGAACAACTGTGATCACTGCAGGGGTGACCACCCAGTGGTCACCGAGCATCCAACTCGTGCGCGGGAGGTGCGGCCCCAGTGCCGCCGGGTACTCACCGCTGATACAATGGGTGCAAGTTTTCCCCTGGTCTAGTGCTCGGATTCCCTAGGGTGAAATGCTCGGATAATTGGTCGCTGATCCCACCTTGAGTAAACAAAAAAGCCTTGGGGCATGACACTATTTGGCCAAAGTTGTCCTTGCGCCATTAAAATAATAATAATAATAATAATAATAATAATAATAATAATAATAATAATAATAATAATAATAATAATAATAATAATAATAATAATAATAATAATAATAATCAAGAACTTTCAAATACAGCCCTCCCGTATAAATCGCGTATTATCTTATAATTCCGTCCAAATCGCGCTCAACTACAGCGAAGCCCAACAGGAACAACTTCCTACAGATCGAACAGAAAAACTGTTTGTCTACAGACGTGGCTTCTGTTGGTTCACGGATTCCTCGCGTACCATTCTTATTAGATGCTAGTCCCGTGGGGCGACGTCCTGGCGTCTCCGACAGGTGGGTCTTCATATTATTGCGTAGTTGTTTCTGCGTTCAAAAAACGACTCCTGCCAGCACTGACTATCATTATCAGCAGACTTGGCGCCAAAAAAAAAAACGCGATGCAGCAATTACGCAGGGGAAAAAAAATAGCGGTCTAATCTAAGCTACGTCTAGATTACCCCACTGCAGGAATGCATGCGTGCGATTCGATATCTTTATCTCATGTGTACACAAGGAACAACACAAGGAATGGTGTCACTAAAGAAACCTTTATGCACTTGTTTCGCTGCGCCACTTGTAAGCACCCAGCGATAACGTGGCCAGTGCGATATGTCTGCTTAGAAGCGTCGTCTGCTACCGGCGTCTCGGTGCAAGCATTTGCTTTTAATTTCATTTAATTTCCAGTTGTTTCATACACACCAGGTGAGGTTGGTCTGGCGGATGCAAGAAAACGAGTACGCTAGCGTTGGCACAAACATATTTATAGGATTCTATACTAGCCAACCACACAAAAACACACTCGAAGAGAGAAACGCGGACACAATATAAGCACAAGCACGTGCGAGGGAGGCTACGGACTTGTGCTCAAACTCAACAGAGAACGTCTCACAAAGAAAGACACTCTGCGCGTTTGCGAAAGCATAAAAAGCTGCAAAGTCTTCTAAGAGTATGTCTCTGGGCATCTAATGAGGGTGTTGTGCTTTACTAAGCGGATTAAATTTATCTCTCGCATAAGGTGTCTTTTTCACCCTTGCTTTACGTCTTGTGCTTCGCTGCGTACGAAACTAGAGCCCATTTTTAGCAACGCTGTTGTTGCGAATGTCGCACGAATTGCAAGCTAGCTACTACACGAGCGAGTGCCCTATGCATAAACTTCTACGATCTCCACAAACCCTTCTGCCGGCACGTGACAGTGTTAGTGGCACAGTTGGAGATAGTCGTTTTTCTTGTGGTGTCGGGTGACGGATGGACAGCCAAAGAGAGGTGAAAATGTAGCCGTTAAACGCATTCCTGCATCTAAAAAATTGACTGTTTGGCAGCAAAAGTAGGGGTGGGGGGGGGGGGGGGGTTGTTGTTATGTCGGTAAATCTGTCAAGAAAGCTCTATTTTTTTAATTTTTTTACGTATTCCCCCTGGCATAACTTGTTGCAGGGATGTGAAAAGAAGTCTCACAATTTCCCAAGAAACGATACAACTTCTGCCGCAGTTACGAGTACTGGTTCAAGCTCTGCAGTTATCTTCTTCAGAATTTTCTTCAGGAAAAGTGGTAGAGAGGATCTCTTGTTCTGTAATAGTTTAGCACACGTAATCAGGCTGTTGTCAAATGGTGCGTAATTCGCAAACGAAATGTTTATTTTAACATCCGGCTTATGGAAGATTCCCTGCTACATCTTCTCAGAGTCTCCCATTTTAGTCAGTGTGCTGGTTCACGTCAGCACTGTGCAGTGAACAATTTCGTTAACCTGAACATAAAAAAAACGCTTGGATCCAGCTCAGCTGTTCGTTCAACTGAAATACCTGCTGCTGTGAAATACGTTACATCGAATATTTTCACATTGGGCGGATAGGAAAACTGTCAGGGGTTGAAATGTTTATATCGTGAAGTATTGCCTACTCAGGTTCAATCAAGTCAGAATTTACTGTAGCTAGCGTGAGTTCGTCTCAGCAAGAGGCGATACAACACAGGCGCGAAGAAGGAAACTACAGGACGTTGGGCGACTTACAACGTAAGTTCAGTCAAGGAAATCTGCGAAACGTATAAAAAAAAATGAAGTTACGCGCATGCATTTACAAAAAGAAAGATTCTCGCCGCTATCAGGTGCCCCAACAATAACACCTCGGCCTATCAGGAGGGTTCTGACTATAAACTAAATTTCAGAAAAGAGACGATACTGGCTTTAAAAAAATATATACAGCTCAAGTAGCTCGCTTCCAAGCCGCGTAGCGGGGCTCTCTAAAATATTTGGCAGTCCTAAGCTCGGGAAGGTTGAGGACGTGAGCTCCCCTCCGACTTGGAGAGATTGTAGCCCCTGAGGATACAAAAGGAACCACGCTGCATGGCCCAGAAGCAGGTCGCACGTTTTCGACAAATGGTGTTCAAGGGGTGAGCGAATGAATGAAAATTATAATAACTGGCTTTTTGGGGAAAGGAAATGGCGCAGTATATGTCTCATATCGTTGGACCCCTGAACCGCGCCGTAAGGGAAGGGATAAAGGAGGGAGTGAAAGAAGGAAGAGAGGGTTGCCGTAGTGGAGGGCTCCGGTATAATTTCGACCACCTGAGGGATTTTTAACGTGCACTGACATCGCGCAGCACACGGGCGCCTTAGCGTTTCGCCTCCATAAAAACGCAGCCGCCGCGGTCGGGTTCGAACCCGGGAACTCCGGATCAGTAGCCGAGCGCCCTAACCACTGAGCCACCGCGGCGGGTGAATGAGTCACAAAATTGGTTTTTGAGGAAAGTAAATGGCGCAGTAATTGTCTCACATATCCAGGTGGGACACCCGAACCACGCCCTACCGGAAGAGAGGAAGGTGGGAGTGAAAGAAGAAACAGAGAAAGAGGTGGCGTAGTGGAGGGCTTCGGAATAATTTTGACCACCTGGGGTCTTTAACGTGAACTGGCATCGCATAGCACACGGTCTCCTTAGCGTTTCGCCTCCAGCGAAACGGGGCCGCCGCGGTCGGGTTCGAACCCGGGAACTCCGGCTCAGTAGCCGAGCGCGCTAACCACTGAGCCACCGCGGCGGGTGAATGAGTCACAAAATTGGTTTTTGAGGAAAGTAAATGGCGCAGTAATTGTCTCACATATCCAGGTGGACACCCGAACCACGCCCTACCGGAAGAGAGGAAGGTGGGAGTGAAAGAAGAAACAGAGAAAGAGGTGGCGTAGTGGAGGGCTTCGGAATAATTTTGACCACCTGGGGTCTTTAACGTGAACTGGCATCGCATAGCACACGGTCTCCTTAGCGTTTCGCCTCCAGCGAAACGGGGCCGCCGCGGTCGGGTTCGAACCTGGGAACTCCGGCTCAGTAGCCGAGCGCCCTAACCACTGAGCCACCACGGCTGGTGATGAAAATCAGATAGCAGTTATTGCGGTATATAGCGTAATAGCCTCCTTCGCATCGCTCGAGAAAGACAGGAGCGGAGGACGGCTTCGGGATTATGTTTTCTGCCACCGACATATATCGGAAACGGTACGTGGGCTATCGATAGACGGCTGGCCTTTATTTTAAAGAAGGCTCTTGCGACATTGGGCGCATAAGCAGGTTTTTGAGCGCTGTGAAGGAACTTATACAATTCCTACTTATTTCGGCTGCGTAAGCATAGGACAAACAGGGAGATACCCTGACACGGGGTTACGAAAGCTTATGAGACCCTTCGATGGCTCGCTTTACTCGCGCCTAAACAACCCACTTCAGAAAGTGTGAGTGCGCTCCGGATTTCAGACAAGCACATACCTTGTATAAGCCAGGTTGAGGCGATGGCCCTTAAGAAATGAAAGCTGATGTGTGCGCGACCTCTCCGTCAATTCCTTTGCTTGAGACAAGGCTAGAGCGTCCGATAGCTGCAAGAATTCAGATCATTGTTTGTATTTTGTTGGTTGTTTCTCCCTCCCTCCCTCCCTCCCTCTCTTTGTTTGCGCACAACGTCATATACTTCGTTTTCCTCTTATATCTCTCAAATATTTCATTTATTAAACGTATCGCGTCAGGTTGTTTGCAAACCAAAAAGGTTAACACTAATGCGTCTTTTCAACGGTGCTGTAAAATCTACAAAGAGCTCCTGGCATGCCCCCCGGAGAGCCTGGCTTCTAAGTCATGTGCACGCTTTCAATGCTTCTCTCAAAGATGCAGGGAAACAGACGATGGTTGGCGAACGCCTGCGCCGAGATGCAAGTGGCAGAATGAAATATGCAGCTCATTTACCTCTGATGGGCCACCGTGAAGACGGCGCTTTTTCTCATCGCTTTGGGAAGCATCGGCCGAGTGGGAAAAGAGGGACACATAGCTTGATTCCGGTGTGCTTACCGCTATTTCAGGCACATTTGCTAAAACGTGGTTCGAGGAATGTCACAAAGTGTTGGATCTATCCCTAGTGTTGGGACTGTAGCAGGGCGGGCGAACAAATAAACTGCTCAAAAGAGGCAAAAGTGTAAAACAACAATCCAGAACACGTTGAAGCTGTGCTGCTAGCCTCATTAATACGATCACTTGAACACGATATCAAAACAATAAAATTGAAAACAGTAACTTGAGGAATTCAATAGCAAACGCGAGGCAATATGCTGTGTGAACGTTGCTAAGTCAATCACGGCTTAGCACTCCATTATTATTGAGGTTATTACAATCAGAAATAGTTCTTCGAAGAAATAAATATTTAGAGCAGATAGTAAATACACAGAAAGGAGCTAAAGTGAGTTGATGTTTTTGTCTGTAGCTGCATATATAGAAGGAAAAGAGTGCAAATGGGCGAGTTCATTTATAGTGTCCCTTAATTATTTTGTACATGAATTTCAGTCGGGCAGAACAAGTTTGCAGACTTGTTATCGGCAAGCCAGCACCGATTAAATGATTTGATACTGATGAACGTCCGAAGTCGTTATATGAATTGAGCAGCCCTGTTTTGAAGCCTTTCTACTTCGTGTTAGATTTAGTGAAGGGGCCCAGAAGATAGCAGCATAATCTAAGGTGGACAGAACAATAGCTTTGTAAGCAAGAATGCGGACAGATCAAGTTAAAAGAATAATTTATGAAAAGATCGGCCTGGTCGGCTGGAGCCGTGGACCAAGTTGGCCAAGCGAAAAGTCTGCCCGGGTACAGGTCGCTCTCTGCCACTGCTAGGGCCGAGGTAATCAACGATGCAAAATAATGCATAGTTTAGACTAACTGTGTACAATTTGAGTAACCTCTTCTGAATCGAATCTGATATTCAGTTAAAAAAATTCAATGAATTCGTTATATATGACAGTGAATTAGTTAGCTCAGATAGTTTACAAGCAGTAGATGTGAGTGAAATGCGGCGGCAGTTTCCAATCAGTCGCTTGTATTCACTTTTATGAAGTGGCTTCAGTCTTGGAGTCTCCCTGTGTCTCTGAATCAGGCCTTCACGCAATGACCTTGTAAATAAAACATACAGGTACATTGATGTACATTGTGCATAATTTTTTTTTTCAAAATGCAATTAGGGATTTTGACCGGCCCAAGTGATTTTTGACATCAAGGTCAAACAACGTATTTAATATACCATTCTCGATAATCATAAGATCCTCCAGAACCGGGAGCGACTCTTCGAAAGTCGGGAGTTTTGTTGTCCTTCGACTATACGGACTTAAAAGTTTTCATCGAAGGGGTTATACATTTATTGCTTTCCCCGCACTGACTGGAACACCGCTAATTTCAATTAGACCATAGCTCCTTGAAATTGGGGCAGTTAAGCGGCATAATTCCTCGGGGAACTTGGGTATAGAATTTGGGAGATTTTTCGTTATAAAGTTGTTTGTCATTTTTTTTAGCTGGGCAGAAAAGCGATCTTCTACTTTCCGATAGGCAAGTTTCTTTTCTTTTTATTTGCAATGTCGCCAGAGAAATCCGAGGGATTTTAACTTTCCTTTTCAACACTAACTGGCCCGTGACGTTCCATACATTTATGCGTAATGTCTTCAAATCAGTGCCAAAGTGCATGAACATCGGCGCTGTTATTTTAAAAATATATCAAAATTGAAGGAAAGAGCTTCGAACGTACGCAATGTAACATGGCCAGCACGAGAAAAATTTTTAAAATATGACCGAGAGCGCAGTTTTTATCAGCAGACAATACCGGCGGGCTGGAGCCGACGCGGCGATCAAGAACGCGAGATAAGCTCGGTGGCTGGCGCTACTATTTCAGTTTTCCGGCTTTCATTACGCCGCCGGCGCCAGAGGAAAACCGCACTGGACGTGCAGACGAGCGGACGGGAAGCGGCGCCCCACGGTGTGTCCCCGGGGCCCCCCTTGCCCCTCGTGTACGCACGCACAAAAACACAGTCGGATTGCGTCAGGCCAGGCGGCGCGTGCGGCCCCGGCGGCCATCCACTTCGCTCTTCTGTCACGCCTTGTTGATGGAGCGGGTTGTGCGTCAGCCCCGACGGTGGTTCCCCCAACAGACGCGGCGGCGCGTCTGTGCGTCGAGACTCGGCAAACGCGGCGTCCCCGTATCGCACAGCCCCGACGGCTTGAGGCCTACTCACTGACGATGCGTATCGTTCGACGACGGGCCTCCCTTATCTTCCGTAAGAGGCTCTACCTTTCGCCTCGTACGCTGGTGAGACAGGCGATTGCGAAGAGTCGGCGACACGCGCGCTCGGCGCGAGCTGCTTGCCGAACGTTGCCGCTGGTTCAACCTCATATAGTCGGCATGTTCCGGGGCAACTTTGAGCTTATTCTTTTATTGCAGACGTTCACATCAGGCGTCGATATTTAAGGGAAGAGATTAAACTTGGACAAATACGCTTTCTATTTCCCGTGAGGACCACTTTGATTTATTGGTTTATGGTTTATGGGGGTTTAACGTCCCAAAGCGGCTCAGGCTATGAGAGGCGCCGTAGTGAAGGGCTCCGGAGATTTGGACCACCTGGGCTTCTTTAACGTGCACTGACGTTGCGCAGTACGCGGGCCTCTAGATTTTCGCCTCCATCGAAATTCGACCACCGCGGCCGGGATCGAACCCGCGTATTTCGGGCCAGCAGCCGAGTGCCGTAACCACTCAGCCACCGCGGGCGGGCTACTTTGACTTATTGATTGAAATATTATTTTACTGTACCTTATTATTTACTCAGATGTTCTGCGAAGGGGAAATAAGTTAAAGGAACACGCCTGCCTGGTACCTTATTATTTACTCAGATGTTCTGCGAAGGGGAAATAAGTTAAAGGAACACGCCTGCCTTGTACTACCAGGCAGGCGTGTTCCTTTAACTTATTTCCCCTTCGCAGAACATCTGAGTAAATAATAAGGTACCAGGCAGGCGTGTTCCTTTAACTTATTTCCCCTTCGCAGAACATCTGAGTAAATAATAAGGTACAGTAAAATAATGGCAGGCTATTATTGTGACAAAGACGCACGACCTGCCCGAATTTATTTTCGGGAAAGAATGGACTGCTTTCTGGCCATCCAGAAAGCAGCTGCGGAGCCTCCCGAGTGGCTCTCGAGGCTAGAGCCGCTCTGTATGCTTCGTGAATTTTAGTATGACGAAGCCAGACTCATTCATGATGGCTGACCACGACAGTGTCGTATGTACATAGCGTTTTGTGTGTTTTTTGTTGAGTGTTTTTTGTGTAAATGTTATGGGTCAAAGCCAGGCAATAAAGAAAAAAAGGAACACGCCTGCCTGTCTTGACTGTTCTCTGACGACGAACGGCGTCAGCGGCGAATGGACCGCAATAAGGAAACGGGGAGCATGCCGTCAACACGGGTCGTAGCCGGGAGTCACAAGCGCCGACGTTTGTAGCGATGCAAGAGAGCACAATGACGTGGTACCGGCCTTCGGACGTCCCCAGTGGTGTTGACACTCTCCCAAATGCTCCACGCGACGCCTATACCTGAAAAAAAAAAGCAAAAACTTATTTTTCCTTCGGCATGTTCCAAAGGCGTTTTTGACTATCCAGCATTTGCAGTGCCTTCGCGAGCAAGACCTACGAGTGGAACTGTACGAATTGTTTAAACTTACACGAGATAACTGTTTTGAGCTCATACAGGGATATATATTGATTATCTAGTGCTACCTCCGACCAGCACTGCTCGCGCCGCCACCTTCGTTCTCCTAATATTACTCCGGAGCACCGGCGATCTTCCTTGTCCACTTCTCTTCTTGCTCTGCAAGGTCTTCATCTTGCAGATAACGGCATATAATGGTCATTTAGCAAAGTCAAAGAAAAACAATTGACGTTTCGGGTTGCATACAGAACCCGAAACGTCAGTTGCGTATCTTTGGCATTGCTCAATGACCGTTATATGGTTCATTTTTTGCAATATGCCTCACCCTAACCAGACGGTGCATACAGTGCAACGCTCGACCGGTTCTACACCTGCTCCTTTCAGACCAGCCTGGGTATAGATTGTGGTCCATTGAGACTGCACCGAATGTCAGGAAATCTCAAGTGCCGGTCCCACAAGAACGATTTAGAAAGTTTCGTCCTTCTGTGCCGATGTGCAGCGTCTTCAACCAGGAGGTAATATTGGCGCCCCAGTCTCGTCTGAACGCCTAGCCTCTCAGCCGCAATGCAGGCGATGTCTGCTGGCGCGTCGTTTGTTAACGTGGCATTTATCGCCAGCGTAAGGTAGCATGGACAGAGTTTAAAATCAGCGACGGTTATGACATCTCGACAAATACCTCATTTCGCTAGCAACCAGGAAAACCTGAAGAGAAAATATAGCGGGGCATCCCTCCGCGTTCCTATCTGACCAGGTTAACTTGATAACAGAAACTCTTGACCTTGCTGGGAAATGTGCCTTTGCAAGAGTAGAACCTGTCGTGCTTTTTTCGCAGGATGCGCCAGTTCGATCGCTCACCCACAGGCTTCTTTCGTGGGTCGCATTTTTATAATTCACGCAGGATAGAAAGATATAGAAGAACTTGGGGGCCACGGAGGATATATTTAGACAACTAGCCTGAAGTAAGGAGAATAGCAAGCACACCTGGTTTGAAGAATTGCTTGGTACCCTCGCATGGTGGCGTGCGAAGGCGTTTAAATAAAGTTAAAGCGCGAATTAGCTTGAACGAAAACAGCGTGTGCACACACGAACGCACACACGCGCGAACGCCGGCGCGTAAGCACGCATACGCGTAAGCATGAGAGTGTATATGGTCGCTGCAGCAGGAATAAAAAATAATGAGCACGATGAGAATAATTTTTATTCTGCCGTAATTCTGAGCGACCAGGGCAAACAGAGTTCATTGACAGCTTGAAAAAAAAGAGTGTTATCTTGCTCAGTTTCCCAAACGGGGCCAATTACGCTTTGTCTTTACAATTTTACTATTTGTCTTGCAAAGGATCGCAATCACTCGTTTCCATTTAAACCAAGATAAGGATTGTTCGTGGAGACGCCAATGGTTGTCTAGAAAGTTCTTTTCTGTGTAAATAGAATATAGGCCAGGAGAGAGCAAGGGGAATTCTGATCCTATAGCTATATGGCCTTATACGCGCATGTCACTGCTGTCGACGCCCATAGAGACCCCCTCTCTCGTCTCGGGGACAAGTTCCCCCAGCAAACGCGATCTGTCTTTGAAGCCCTCGTCGTCCTGAGCAACGGGTTGATGGTCTGGTGGTGAATTATTTCGTGATGCGCAGCACTGACGCACAACGCACGAGTACAACAAAGACGAAACAGGGGCATCTATGTTAGATGATGGGCAGCCAACAGAAGAAAAATAATAAAATAAAAGTTACCCTGCCCGCACTGATTAAGGAATTCCAACCTCATTTTCGGAAATGCGGCTCTGCTCTGCATAGTATTGACGATTTTCAGGTGTGCCGCCGGGCAATGTACTCGGCCCTTTATCATTTCTTATATATATAAACTACTTCTGAACTAAAACGTGTTATCTGAACTAAAACTAAAAAAAATATATCTGAACTAAAACGTGTTACTTCTGGTGTACCACAAGGCAGTATATTGGGACCATTACTCTTTAATATGTATCTAAATGATATCTCTAACAGTAACTCCGCTGCGAAATTTATTATTCACGCTGATGACGCAAGTATATTTTTTACTAGAAATGATCTTGACCTCCTTGTTCAGGAATGCAATGAAACCAAGTTGAATTACAAAAATGGTCTGAATCCAAATGTATGCGTATAAATGATAAGAAAACACAAGCTGTTATTTTTCGTCCTAAAAATAAAGTGCTTCCTACCTCCATCGAGATTAAACTAAGCTCGCGGTGTATAGATTTGGATGAACAATTTAAATGTCTAGGAGTAGTTTTCTCTTCCAACATGACTTGGGATCACCATGTGGACCATATAGCAACGAAGCTGGCTCAACTAACCGGGGTCATAAGTCGGCCGAGATATGTCATTCCAAGAAAAATAAAGCTACTCCTCTATAATTCCCTTTTCTACTCCTATCTAAAATACTGCCGCTTAGTGTGGGGTACAGCCACGGTTAGCTGTCTTCAACGTATCTATATTCTACAGACAAAGTTCATTCGTCTTATTTACAGTGTCCCCTGGGACTCACCAAGCCCAGATCTCTTTTTAGAAAGTGGTGTGGTAAAAATTCACAACTTGCATAAATATCGTCTAAGTATCCGGTTTAAACTTGAAACACGTAGGAATGTAAACTACATACGTAACCTTGCTGAATTACATGCCCGAGAAGCCAGCTACACGACAAGGATGCGGAGACTTGGATGGTACCGACTCCTCGAATAAATTCAGGTAGAGAACGCCTGCAATTCACTCTTCCTTCCTTCTTAAATACATATGCATATAATAATATTGACCTCTTTAGTTCGTCAAAAAAATCTTGCGTGCTCTGTACGTTGACATGTAGAATATGTTTATTCTTTTTCTTTGATATCGATCTGTGTTTGTCGAGTGCGAATGTCGATTCAATATTGTATAATGTTGTTTCACTTTATTTTGTAGTTTCATTATTGTATACCTGTTAATACGTTAACCAACTGTCTTTGTTTTATAAGCCTTGCTGTCAAGCCGCTGCCAAGCTAAAGGGGGCTGCGGCTTTGTCAAGCTGTATCTTACAGCTTTTTCTGCGCCTCCGCTGTCTGTACCTTTTCAAGGCAGAAATAAAATTTGATTTGATTTGATTTTGATTTGACTTACCTAATAACGTATCTTCCTCTATGCGAATATTCGCGGATGATTGTATTATCTACCACCCTATTAAATCTGCTAACGACCATCTGGTACTCCAATAAGATCTTCATCTTATTAATGAGTGACGCAATAAATGGTTAATGAACCTTAACGTATCAAAATGTAAAATCATCTCATTCAGCCGGAAATATAACAAATTCTAAATATACATACCATATTAAAGATGACTTACTCTCCCATGTATCCTATTACAAATACCTTGGTGTTAATCTTTCATCCAATCTGTCATGGTCTTTTCATATCATACCCATATGCGCTGTGGCCTCAAAGTCATTAGGGTACATACGCCGTAACATAAGAAATTCTGCTAATATTCAGAAACTAGCATACCTAACATCTGTTCGACCACAGCCTGAGTTCGCTTCCTCCATTTGGTCTCCTTATTACAACAACATGGTCACCACTTTAGAAACCATTCAAAATAGGGCAGCCCGATTCATCTCTAAAAACTGTAACTACCGTTCAAGCGTCACTCAGATTAAAACCGATCTTTCTTTGCAATCTTTAGGCATACGCCGTGACATCGCTTTGCTAACATTATTTCACAAGCACGTGCACTCCAATAGATCATGCTCATTTTACTAGATGTCCCATCTCGCACATCCAAAAGATTGCACAATCATCTCAGTTCTACGCGCATCTATGGCGACACATTAGCTTTCAATTCATCAGCACTTCCGCGAGCCATCAGATTATGCAATAACCTCCCAGACAACATCGCCTCACTGTCTAATCCTGATACCTTCCATCACCAACCCATTTCACATTTCACTGAAGCCATCTTAACATGTTGATTCAATCTCTTTTATGTTTTCTGTTACGCATTTAGTTTACTTTTTCTCTCTTTTTGGTTGTATTTCTGTTTTCCAAATTTTTTTGACACTAGTTAACGCCCCATGTGCTTTTTAATTTTATTTTTTTGAGTGATGTACCCTGTGACCATTTTTTTTATTTATTTCGGTGCTCCTATGTCATCTTTACCTTTACTTATCATGCGTTCCTATTTCTGTGTTCCTATGTCAACTGTTCTGTATTATATTGCAGTGTTTCAAATTTTTACTGATCATGCGTAGTGCCTTGTTTCCCTATTTTTGCTTGCCCCCTTTTAAATTTGTTCTTGATATTTTGCCGCCCCCCTTACACAACGCCCTATGGGCCTGTAAGGTATTTCAAATAAATAAATAAATACATACACGGCAAAAATGTAAGAGCGCCAAAATGAACGCACACACGCACACGCACGTACGCACGCACGCACGCACGCACGCACACACACACACACACACACACACACACACACACACACACACACACACACACACACACACACACACACACACACACACACACACACACACACACACACACACACACACACACACACACACACACACACACACACACACACACACACACACACACACACACACACACACACACACACACACACACACACACACACACGAATAAAAAAATAAGTGCCAGCAGTAAAAAGGAGGCCAGAAGAGTCAGGAAAAATAAAAATGAGAACCTGGGGGAGGGGAGCAAAAGGGTCTGACAAGCCATCTACCTACCGAGATCAAGAAAAAAAATTGATGATGGAGTTGGTGGACGGTCACGCACGAACAAGGAAAAATTGGTAGCCGTGAAGTCAAGCCTGCAATCAAGCGATTTGCCAGCATGACGCGCACTTGCTCGCAGATTTCACTTGAAGCCCACCATTGTTGCTTTGTTCTTTGATGACCGTCCGCACTCTGCCATTGGTTTTTTTTAGATCAGGAAGAGAATTTAAAAAAAAATGGAGGGGGGGGGCAGTTAAGCTTCTCCTTAACGGTATGACGCGATAGCGTTAATGGATTAATGCACACATATGCAGAATCAGTCATTCTCTACTTAACATTCATAGATTCCTAGGAGACCTCATACCCTTCCTGGCGCAGCGGTGCAGCTTTTAAGCGGTGCATCACTGCACCGCGATGGCAGGTGCTGCCACGGGTGGGACTTGTGCGACCTAGGTTGCTCTTCCCGAGCAACCTCCTGCGGCCAATCATTGATTTAACTGCCACCTGCCGCGGTAGTCAGTTTGCTTGCAATCCGGTTGGCAGGTTGTGATGACGCCATAAGGTCAGGTGACCCAGGTGGCCCATGTAGGCTGGTTCTCCGGGGATTTCTGGAGGTCCTCCTCTCTTCCCCTCTCCCCGAAGACGCCACATTCCATCTGCGTGCTCCGGCCGCTCCAGCCGTGAGGCCTCAGACGGTCGGCAACGCTGATGTCGACTCCGGTCATTTTTTCCGACATGGAGCACTAACGCTCTCGCGTTAAAAGTTTTGGTTGGAGAAAATACCTCAAAGTTTAATATAAGTTATTCCTAACCAGACGGGCAAGTATGTCGATATGTTTAAGAAGTGGATATGTTTACTTTTCAATATTTCACCTTGCCATATCCCGCTGCCCCTTCGGCCGCCTCCCCCCCCCCCCCCCATATCTTTCATTGTTTTCATTATTTTTAATTATTGCTTAGTATTCAGTGTTTCGCTTTTCAGCCATTTCAGCACGTTTACGCTTTAAAGCGAGCTAATATTATAAGCTTCGCGGACACGACTTTTGCCGCGCAGTCGAGTATACGCATGGGCAGGCTCCTTCAGTCGTCGTCGTTTCGTGTTACATCTTTGTACACCCCGGGTCTTCTTTTCCTACTACTGGGCGTCGTCAGCGATTCTCTTGGCTTTTGTTTCGTTGTCACCATATCACCGCGGCCTGACTAGTTTTTCGCGTCGCGCAAACAAGGAGGAGGCTTGGACAGGGCGCATGTAATGCGAAGGCAAGATAACTGCTCGTCCTTAAGGGTAACGGAGTGGATTTCAAGAGAAAGCAAGCGTAGCAGAGGGCGGCAGAAAGTTAGGTGGGTGGATGAGACTAAGAATTTTGCGGGATAAGGTGGCCGCAGCTGGCAAAGGACAGGGTTAATTGGAGGGACATGGGAGAGGCCTTTGCCCTGCAGTGATCGTAGTCAGGCTGATGATGATCATGATGCTGACGATGATATGCGGAGCAGATCAGAGCCTCTGCAACTCAACTTGGAAGTCTTGGAAGTCAGCGCCGCTCTCTTTCGCCCGTCTTGTATTTAACCGATGCGCACCGCGAAACGATCGTCCGCTAGCCTGTGCCGGCCCTGTCGTCACTGCCGAGTGAAAATAAATCGTGAATCAGACTCGCAGCCTGGGGTCAGCATCCAGAAGATCAACATGGGTCGGCAAGGGGCGACGGCGAGGCATCTCAGCAAAAAAAAAAAAGGAAAACACCAGTTTAAATAGACAAACGCACACGGACGAACCTGTGGGTTGAACGTGCGCTAAGCTACCAGTGTCGTGCACCCGTGATCTCTGGGGTCGACTGTGCGTCGACCAGGGCCGCTGGCCGGCGCGGCGTCCATAATCCTTGAGTGTCCTCCGAACGTGGCGCGTGCGGGCCCGCTGACCTCCTCCCTGGCGACACGGAACCGCTCGTCCCTCTCCGGTTGCGTCCGCGCGCGGGGAAAACCGGCCTCCGAGGGGTGCCCTCCGGCGACACGAGGCTGTGCGCGGCATTGCACCAGGCTTTCACCGCGTCCCGTGCATGTGAATCGAAAGTGCCACGTTCGCCCCCTGCGGGCGACATGGCGCCAAGCGTCTACTGGAACCGCGCGCGGAGGTCGGCCCAGCGGACCGAGCGCTGGGAAATTTTGCCGGATCCTTATTTAGCAAAATGCGTAGTTTCTTATTCTTGCGACACTCGTACAATGTTTTTGCTTGTATTTTCAAGCACCATCAGCCGGTTTACTTTGACTTCTCCATTCGCTTTCGATCCCGAATAAGCCGCTACTCCTATAAGCAGGCCTTGGTTACCGAATTCTTTTTTTCCTAAGAAAGGAAATGGCGCAGTGGCTAATATCTCGGTGGACACCTGAACCGCGCCATAAGGAAGGGATAAAAGAGGGAGTGAAAGAAGAAAGGAAGAATGAGGTGACGTAGTGGAGGGCTCCGGAATAATTTCGACCGTCTGGGAATCTTTAGCGTGCACTGACATCGTACAGCACACGGGCGCCTTTATTGCGTTTCGCATCCATCGAAACGCGGCCGCCGCAGTCGGGTTTGGTTACCGACCTCATTGTCAACTATTTGCCATTAATAACTGATAGCTATTTATCGAAAACACTAGTATATAGCGCAGCTTTATATAACAAAGCGTAACATATACGAACCAGTGCAAAGACTGACACAGTCATCAAGATATTAGCGTGATCCTGACTGCGTTGTGGTTTTGAGCAGTCTGTGGAAACCACTTTCAGAACAGCTCCCAATTTTGCATAGTTTAGCGTTAAGGGAGTTCTAAATATTCGTGCACATGTATTGAAAAAATAAACACCATTTAAAGAAGGTCTCGTATTTCTGTCAAAGCATTTTTCTTCTTCATTTCTCTATATTGTCCACATCCACGTTGGTAAATATTTGAAAGCATATCTGAGAGCCCTTCTTGGTATCGAGAGCTCTTCGATAACTGCGAGGATTCACGTAGCATTTCCTACGTATGTTGGCCTTGACTTTGGAGAATGGTAAAAAAAAAATGGCAAGATTTTTTCACGCGAGAAACTCGGAGCCTGCAAAATATTGATGCTAGAAGCGCCAATACAGGGCGGTCCTTGCTGTGAGGTGGAGTATACGTTGTTATGATGAAAGAATCTGTCTCTCAGCTTTGACTATGGGCAACACGTTCTCAGCAGCTCGAAAAACTTAACTGAAGCATTGCAAAGTGCATACTTGGCCCCGCCGCGGCGGCTCAGTGGTTTTGACGTTTGGCTGCTGATCCCGAGGTCACGGGTTCGATTCCGGCCGCGGCGGCCGCGTTTCGATGGAGGCGAAAGGCGCCTGTGTGCTGTGCACGTGTGTCAGTGCACATTAAAGAATCCCTGGCGGTCTAAATTAATCCGGAGCTCTCCACTATACAACGTCTCTCATAGCTCATGTGTTGCTTCGGGAAGTTAAACACCACAATTTACAATTTTGCATGGAGCATATCTGAGCTCTTGTGAAATGGTAGACATTGAGAGATATGGTGACCAAAATTACGTCCAGAGTCACACACACACTCACATACACACACACAAATCTCAATGGCACTCGCTTGGCCGACACGACGGAAATGCGCGAGCGATCGCCTTTACGAATTACGCTTATTGACCGCACACCTATTTCTTTTTAACTTATTTCATTAATGCGAAAGCATTACTAGTCACATTACGAGTAAAGCTGGCGAAGTGTGTTGGTGGGTATGCTAGCCAGATGGAACAGAAAATCCCAGCGATGGCGAGAAAAATAGGGCAATGACATCAAGCGGCCGTATGACGTACACAGCAAGCCGAGCATCGCCACTTGATACAATCATATACATGTAGTTCGTCTACATATATACTCCCCACTGGCCGACCTCAATGTGGCGCCAGTTTTCTCGACAACATTCGTACCAAAACTGTGACGCAACCGTTTGTCGTGCAGCTTTCCGGGTGGTGTCATACGCGCTTGTGTGTGTGGGTAAGCAGTCTTAAGCCTCTCTGCCGAATTTTTTCGTTCTTGTCGTCTTCGTTCTCGTCATCTTTTAACACCGTGACATCGGTCATTCTATACTTTGCATTCATGGATTCCTGGGAGTCCTCATACCCCTCCTGACGCAGTGGTGCAGCGGTTAAGCGATGCGCCACTGCCCCGGCAGGCGGCTGTTTCAAACACAACCACAGCTAGGGCTTGTGAGACCCAAGCCGCTCTTCCCGAGCAACTTCTCGCGACCAATCATTAATTTAACTACCACATGCCACAGTGGCCAGTTTTCTCATAATCCGGTGGGCAGGGCTTCACTCATAGGGCTTCACCTAGAGCTTCACTTTCTCCGCGACATGTCTCCTCTAATGCTCACGCACTGTAATGTGAGCACCACTGACGGCACACTACTCGCTGCTCATTCCTAGGTGGCGCAGCTCTTTTTCCGACCAAATACTCTGCTCTTTGATTTGGCGTTCCAACATGGGGAAAAAAAATCAGGCCTTGATGTAAGCTAGGCTATATTTGAAATTGGGTGCTTTTTCTACATCATCAAATTGGCTGGTATCGGCTTTCACAAAACTTATGCACGAGCTTCTTTCTCTGCTTCTTCAAGAGACGAGGGGGAGCAGATTATGCCGTGTTACAAATTTCTGCAATAAGGATTCAATCGATACTCGTATTTGAGATGTTTGTGCCTTGCACCGGGATCTTCAGACTTATTTCAGGCTGTTCTTTGGTAATATTTTTGACGTGAGGAACACTTTAAGCCGAGCTAAAGTCTTGAACCTGATGCCTTGAACGAGCTGATGCCTTTCCTATGGATCATTCAAATGGTAAGACCTTATAAAAGGGACGTGTCCATGCTTATTGCACGCGGCGCGTACATATTCAAAGAAGCACGCTCACTTGAAGGGATATGAATGCTTTTTTTGTTGACTTTTACGCGACTACGCCCAAAATAATATTAATACGGAGGGTTCCTGTACATTCTAGTTTTGTATTTTTTTATTGAAGAACAAACAAGAACGAGTAAACGAATGACCCTGTGTCCTAGGTAGCTGCCCTCGGTTAAAAAGGCGAAGAAAAAAGGGAAAAACGCTTGTAGTCATTCGTTTAACCTCCTTGCAGTAGTCGCTAGCTGGTCAGTGTATTGGCGTGTGCGTAACCCTTCAATGCACAGCCCTCGTCGGACAAAAAGGAAAGAAAAAGTCCGATCAGCGCGTGACCTGAGCTGAGGACCTCATACATAAGGCATAAGGCAGTGCTGGCCGTTGTATGACTGTTCTTTTCTGCCATTACAGCTTCGGAGTGTCGAAGTGTTCGAAGAACGCCTGTACACGACCCGGCTATATAGTTGCGACCTCATGAGCATCGGGCTACCTACATTTGCCAAAGGCTGTCCTTTCAGTACCGTTCTCACAAAATTTAGTTGCCGCCGTCGTACGCCCTCCAAGAAGGAAATGCACCAACGCCGGTTCCAACGCCGGCTCAGTTAGGAAACCGTACGCCATCCGTGCTGAATGAATGAGCAAACGCTGCTGAAATGATCCTATAAACATTCTAGCCATGAGTAGCTGGGCTGGTGCACTTAAGTAATCACGCAGTTTTTCATCGAAAGCAGCACAGCCGCTTCAGACTTTGCGTGGAAGCACAGCGCGGCTGACTCCACGCCGAGAACGCTTTTCTTCATCAGTTCCCCGAGAAAGGCAGCATTCTCGCCGCAAGTGGCGCCGAAGACAGCAATTCGCTATTTGTCGGCACGTGCAGCTCGCGGAATCCAGGGGCTCCGCACGGTTTAACTAGCACAGGTGACACTTCTGTTCTGTTCATAGGAACTTTTACTTCCGGCGCAGCTGCGGCCTTATATAAAAACGTACGGGGAGCACAGAATCGCTCACCAGGAATGCGTTGCACCGTTTCGGGCAAATTTTGCCCCATCGAAAGAGGAAGTCAAGTTCCGGTGTCCAACGCTATACGAGACAGATACTGCGCCATTTCCACCCCCCCCCCAAAGACCAATTATTATTATTATTATTATTATTATTATTATTATTATTATTATTATTATTATTATTATTATTATTATTATTATTATTATTATTATTGTTGTTGTTGTCCGATGCGAACCTTTGATGCCGGATTTCCCCCGGTCGCGGTTGTTTAACATATTCATTCTTTTGCCTCTTATCGTAGGTGGCTCCCGCCTGTGACATCTGTCGTTGGCTCCGGTGTCCATGGCGGCGCTGACTGATGGCGACAGAATTCAACGGGGAAAGGACCGTTGCAGAGTAGAACCCTTTTATTCGTCTGCTTTATTTTTGGTGTCATTTTGGTGGAGGCTTTATATCGAGAGAGAAAGAGAGAAAACCGGAGCTCCCGTCACGCCCTCTATATGATTGCATTTGTGTGATATCCTTCTAATTGCACTAAAGTGCGTGGTATACGAGCCCATCTGCCTGCCACTGCATGCGCCGAGCTCCCGTGCCCGCTGTGTAATCTTATGCACACAAAAGTCACGCGATTGTCCATGGACACCCGAAACATGCGACTGAGATACCAAAAGAGACACCTCAGCGGTGATAAGAGAACAAGGGTTGGTCGCGGTATTGTTTTTCTTGAAACGGTCTTCAAGCTTCATGGCCGAGCTAGAGTAGGGTGACGTGTCCGCCCTGGATGAGGCACCACGAGCGAGCAGCACCAATGGGCGCGTCAAAGTTTGATTGTTCTCTACGCAGTATTCCTACAGGGGAGCCAAACCAATTCATTAACGTGAGCAGACAAGACTAGCGTACTGGGCGTCTCCGTGCTCCCTTCAGATGAATCGATCATGCTTTCTAATGCTGTACGTTCTGCTGCAATATTTCTTTCAGAGTTTACAACTATGTTAATGGCACAAGTGCGTGTTAATTGGGCTAGCTTATTTTAACTTTGAGGTGGGATGGTCAGCGCCTGTGTAGTCTCCCTGCCGTCTGTTGTCCCATCATCATTTCGCGCTGTTCAAGGTGAAAATCATATGTCTTTGCTCACTTCATAGACGTAATTCAGGGCGTAGTGATCTCAGTAAACATCTGAACTTAAGATCCCCTGTGAAGGGTAGCAAACCCGTTATTCTTCCGGTTAACCTCCCTGCCTTTCCTCCTCCTCCTCTGAACATAATAACTGTATTGCAGATACAACTGATAAAGGCCAGGATGCACGACACGATAATCAAATTTATCTATCATATGGCTAATGCCGCCCAAGAGCGTAGTTTATAGGGCCCTTCGTTTTAGGGCTTTATTTTTTCCTGAATGCTGGAGGTAAAAATCCGGCGGTATTTTTGGAGCTGAAATTCCAGCACAAACAGGGTTTTTCAGCGAACAGGTCGTAGTGAGCGCTCGTTTTTACTCAGGACATGAAATTCTGCACTTTTTGCTCGTTATTTTTATAAGCAATATACATATTGCAGATTGCACTCAAGAAATTTACCAAATCAGATATTTTTTTCTCATCTGTTACAGTTATTTCGTCGAGCGTATTACCATCTCCTGCGCAGCACTTCCGCGTCCAGCGAAGGACCGGCCTGCCGTTCCTTGTGGCACTTTAAATGCACGGGAGCCTTGGAACAGGACGTCGCTGAGCTTGGGTAGCGCTTGACAATGCCACTAAGACGTCTGGCCGGCACACGTGCTTTGGCACTTCGCTTCTGAAAATAACTTTTCGAACTCATCCTCATATCAAGCCGCACCATAAATTACAAGTGTTAAAAAAGGTTACAAAATGTTACGGCACTGAAAACACCCTCCGGTATCAGCACATGAGCGCTAGCTTTTCCCCATCCACTAGAACTCCGCATACCTGCTAAGTCTTCAGCTAGCGTTATGCTTTGTAAAGCAGCGTTCTCTAGAAGGCGCATTTTCGGGTAGAAATGGAGTTCAAGAATCGGGTTAGACCAGGTGCCCCTAAACGAAGGGCCCCTAGAATAAGGAAATGGAGGTGGCTTTGAAGTTCTTAAATGAAAGGTGGATAGTCTATAGATCTCGTGATGTATTAAACCTAGTTAATCCGGAGTTCCCGGGTTCGAACCCGACCGCGGCGGCTGCGTTTTTATGGGGGAAAAACGCTAAGGCGCCCGTGCGCTGTGCGATGTCAGTGCACGTTAATGATCTCCAGGTGGTCGAAATTATTCCGGAGCCCTCCACTACGGCACCACTTTCTTCCTTTCTTCTCTCACTCCCTCCTTTATCCCTTCCCTTACGGCGCGGTTCAGGAGTCCAACGCTATATGAGACAGATACTTCGCCATTTTCTTTCCACAAAAACCAATTATTGTTATTAAACGACAACAGTTTCCTGTCATCTAAGAATTTAGTACCACTCGAACAACTTGAACCACTCGAGCGAAGTGGGGTAAGATATTAGGAGTTATAATTGCGAAATATTCCGTCGCAGTGGTGTAACGATTACTGCACTAAAGCTGTAGTTACATGTAGAAACGGTTAAATTTGCCAAGCAAGAATTTACTATTTATTTATTTTTTCAACTTTTATTCCCACACATTTGTATCTTTTTATCAGAAATGGCCATAAATACACGGCTGAAATTAGCAGTGCATGACGGCAAATTTATGCTGCAGAAGCGGAACTAGATGTAGTCGTAGGCCTGCAAGAAACGCTGCATTTTCTAAAATTCCTTTGGTTGAACTGAACTTGCATGCTTGTAATTATAGTTTCACTTTTGCAGCATAAATGTGCCTTATCGCACTACTTATTTTTGCTGCTGATGCTATTTCTGAGAAAAAGATCACAAAAATAAAAAAAATAAAAAGTCAATAAATTGTAAAACGTTGTTAACAAATTGTAACATTTTTGTAATTACAGCTTCTGCACATTATTTGTACTAATTTTCATTAACGTAGGTTTGATTGTACCACTGGTACACAATATTTTATTACTGTTACTAGACTTCGAAAGTCTCGCCCGCCTTTAGTCAGTCCCTACGCTCCCCCTTTTCCCTCAGATTCCTGCGGCCCGGAAATATCCAGATTGTGCATCATTATTCCACTGCTCCTGCTACTGCAACAGGCAGGTATGCAAAGCATTTCCTTTAAGCACGAAGCATCTGAGATCGGTCTTTGACACCTAAGAGCGTTCATTATATTCAAAGGTGACTTTGTGAAGGCCTGGGAAAACGTGCGAGAATCATTATGAACAATTGTCTGTTTGTACGTTCAAGTCCGCGTGTTCCATGTCGAGTGATGAAGACGTGTTTCGGAATGCACCTTGTGATGAGAGCGTGAGCCATACAGAGTTTTGATCTGTTGCTTGCATCTCAAAATAAAACAGAGCCGCGACGACTACAGTATTCTGTCGGTTGCGCTTTGTGAAGGTATATTCAGACTGAGTGACAACAGGCACCGGAACTTCCCGGAGCAGAGGACGCCTCCAAATAGGAAAGTTTGTGCGTTTTCATCAATTTTTTCTCTTTCTCGACAAGTTAAAGCGTGCTTAGGGAGCTTAACGGCGTACGTCTTACCTAAGAAGCGCGAGTGCCACGCATACAAGCACACACGTAGAACTAAAACAGCCGCCTTGCTCGTATTTGTTGCTCATCATATAATACCATAAAAAACCCACAAACTAGCTCTGCTTCAAGTTCTTCAAGACATCGAATCAATCAGATAGTTCGATGACTGTTATGGCCACAAGATAAATTACCCTCCTTCCTCCGCTCAACAACAACAACAAAAAAACACTATACAGTCATGTCTCGTTAATGCGATCCCCACTTAATATGAACAACTCTAATTATCGACAGTCTTTCTGGTTCTATGGACATAATTTTCCATTGTATATGAAAATTCGGTTTCCGGAGAATGGGCAGGGTGAAAACGCACAGCGCCCATGGTGGGCCATATGTGCATTTATCGCATTGATATGGAGAGCCTGAGGTCCAAGAACCTAAGGGACGACCCATCGGGAACCTCGTGGGTTAAAACAAGCTGGTTTAGGCTAGCCTCAAAAATGGCTAATGTGCGTGCTACTTCCTCTTCAAAGCCGGGATCGTCCACATTTAAAATTACTAAAAAGTCATCTACGTACCGAAAGGTTCGTAAGGCTTTCGAGTCTGCAAGGGAGTCGGCCAAGGCCCTGCAAAGTTGCGCTAAAAATATATCACTCAAAAAAGGAGCGATGCTCGACCCTATGCAAATTCTTTCTTTTTGTATGAAGACGTCATCGCACCATGTTACAGCCGTGGACTGTAGATACATAGAAAGCATTTCCAGGAACCCGCCTACACTCACACCAGCTGAGTTTTGAAATCTGACAGCCCCAAACTTAACAATGCACTCCTCGACAGACTGCAGTAGGCCTTCGTGCGGTAGAGAATAAAACAGGTCTTTTATGTCAATAGAAAAAACTTTGCAGCACATCCAACTCTGGCTATGTAAAAAGGGAATAACACTTTCCGAATTCCTTATCAAAAAGGGATTGTCAACGTTTAGGAGGTTCAGCCCCACCTGCAAAAAGGAGCCAATCGCCTTTTGCCACGTCCCCCGCTCCGTGACAATAGCGCGCAAGGGCCAGTCAACTTTGTGCGTTTTTACGGAGAAAAATGGCAGACCCCACGAAATCTCGAAACATGATGAGTAATAGCTAACACCCCTAAAAGACCATTCGTGGCGTGTGCGTTGCGCGCCCGCTCGGCGCACAGAGAGCCTGGGTTCGAACCACGATAACGCCGAATTTCTTTTTCCGAACGCTCCGTTTTCGTGCGGACACGCTCTGGTGACAAGCTCTGTCGACGCGCTTTGCCGAGACGCTGTGCTGACAGGTCCTGTACATGCCACTCATGAGACAAGAAATGCTTTCGCATTAAAACCTCGATAGCCACGACCAGATGAATATTTTTCTTGTGGTTACAGTTCAGCACGTCAGGGAGATGCATTACGCGAGCGAAAAAGCGTAAGTGGCGACCTTCTTTGCTTCGCAGTTTCATGCTTTACAGTGCCAAAGTGCACAGTCGACGCGCCCTCCATTTGCTGCATTCCAGGAATAATTGTAACTGAAGCTGTCTCTGCAGCCTCTGTTGAGCTGAAAGCCCCGTTCAACAGCTGTCAGCAGAGTGGCACAGATATCAACTAGCAGTTCCTGGGATATGGACAGTCGTAATAAGAGGTATGCCATGACGCCGTGAAACGCTATCCCGCGTTTCATGAACCGCTAGGAGCTTCAAAAAGCACCGCATTCCAAGAAAATGACAATTAGGATAGATCACTTCAAGACCACAAGATCACTGTCCCACAGTGTGTTTCTATTTAAAATTTTTATTTCTTCATTTTTTGCACGATTCTTTATAGGCGGCTCGCTTACCATTTTTCACTGGCACCAAAGTGTGCGGAGTAATTGCTCATTCGCATCCACTCAAGCGCAGCCATACGGCTCTAAGGGAAAACTATACAGCTTCCACAGACACTACGCAGTTGAAGAAAAAATTTTCCTGGTCCAGGGCTTTAACCCAGGACCACCATTTCACCTGTGCAGTCGCTTTTCAAACTGAGCTCAGATGGCTCAGTTAACATAGCGACTGTTCCGGTCAGGTGGTAGTCCCGGCTTCAAACCCTAGAGCAGGACGACTTTTTCTTCTGCTAAGATCATTCTTCTGATCCTAACTCTTCTGAGAACGACACAACGGCTGCCGGCTGCCAATGATGACATCACGGTCCAATATGATGGATAGAGGTGGAACTATGTGAGTATGACGTCAGGGGACGAAATGGCGGCATACTTTGGTTTCTCGAGTCCAAGATGGCGGCCATTAAAATTGGTTATGCCCTCTCATACCTTCCCCCTCCCCCTCACCAAAAAATACCGAAAACGGGTAGGAAAACTATCCCTTTGCGGGACCGCTTTACATGTATGCAGTCGTTCCGCTATATATTCACCGACAACAACGGGCACCCATCCGGGGACCATTGTACACCGAATTTGGTAGGCAAATAAAACCCTATGGGTCGTGGTATGGAAATAAAACCACAATTAAATAATAGGTAAACAGTGTATAGATGCAATTACTAATTGAAGCGTTACCATATCGCACCGCGAGCCGAATTCTAGGTCCACCTTGACCCCCCAAACAAAGAAAATTGCGTTTGGGACGTATCTTGAGCGGGTGCAACTCGACAATGGGTTGACGTGCACCGTAATTTCTCTCATAGATGGCGCTAGGGCATGGTGGCAATTCACCCAGTTTCAAAGGGTATTGCATTCAGTTTCTCGAGACGAGCGGCGCGTTCTTCTTCGCTTTCTTCATCTAGTAAACCACACAGCTAACGCTCGTTAATTCAACGTCTTCCAGACGGTGGCGGCCTTTTTTTTTTAAAAAGTCGAGAGCCTAGGCGACTTATGGGAACAACGTTTATTTTATGTCCTATATCGCCTGTTCAGCGCACCATGAATCCGGACAGAGGCTCACGATCACCGCTTTTTAAACAAGCCGGTTGTCCAAGCAAGCTGGAGCTACTCGCAGCAGCTGTCGCTCTCGCGCGCAACGAAGACATGAAAGAGTATGGCCTATCGGCTGCCTTCTCCAAACTGTCATTGGCCACGCACAGGTCCAAACTGTCGATGACTTCTACAAGTCCCACTTTCTTTCGGCCTCCAACCTCACCCACATCTATAGACCTAACCTTACATTCACCTGACGTCCGTGTGCAGTGGTCAACTAGAGCTGACCGAATGGGAAGTGATCACTACCCGATATTTGTGTTTACTGCCGACTTCCATCTGCGTGGTCCTAATATTTGCCATGTTTTTAATTGGGACAAATACAGGGAGCACTTAGCCTGTGTTTCCCGTGATGGGACAGACAAAATGATTTATGCTAAGATGGCTGCTACCACGACGCTCAAGCTACCTGATCATTTTCCGACTCCGGATTTAAAACTCAGGAACCTCTGCGCAGCGCGCAGAAGGGCGGAGCGACAACTGTTGCGGAAGAAGGACGACAGAGCCTTGAAGACAACTTTCAACAGGCTCAACTCTGCCATTAGACGTCATGCGAACAAGCTCTGTAGGTCCCAGTGGGCATACTTTTGCGCTAGTTTGACTGTTTTCTCACCGATAACGAGAATTTGGCGTGTCGTTGGCAGTCTTGCTGGTGGCTCTCGTCCGAGTAAACCTTTCGAGGCGCTTGCATTGCGCACGCAGAAACATCTCGTGTGCTTGGCAGAGGAATTTGCGGATGCATTTGTAAATTCCAGACCAGGCATTCATCCCTGCGCTCTGCCTGCTACATCTCCGTCTGTTATGGACGCCCCGTTCACACTTCGAGAACTACAGACAGCGCTCCGCAGCCTGCGGCGTCGCTGTGCACCAGGTCCTGACGGCATTACCAATCAAATGTTACAGAAATTGCCTCTGGAACACCGTAAGATGCTCCTAACCTATCTCAATCGAGTGTGGGAGTCTGGTGACGTTCCCCCTTCATGGAAGGTGGCTTGTGAAGTCCCACTGCTGAAGGCCAGCAAAGAGATGACAGACGCGGCCTCGTATCGTCCTGTATCGCTGACGTCGTGTGTGGCTAAGCTCATGGAGAAGATGGCAAGTAAGCGTTTGTCTTGGTGGCTTGAGAATAGAAGGGTACTACCAGCATGCATGACTGGATTCTGCACAGGTTTAAGCGCACAAGATAGCGTCCTGGACTTGATAAGCCACATTGAACATCAGAGTGCTTTTGGACTTTCAACACTAGCTATTTTCCTAGACGTATAAAAGGCTTATGATAGCGTCCTCCAGAGCTCAATACTGAATAGTCTGCAGGTCATAGGCGTACAGGGCTATCTTCTGCGATTCATTCACTCATTTCTCAGTGATCGTAAATTTCGAGTGCGGTTAGGCAGTACAATGAGCTCCGAAAGGGCGGTATCGCGAGGGGTACCTCAGGGTAGTGTCCTGTCCCCAACGCTCTTTAATGTTGTCATGGCTGGTCTTCCCGCAAAAGTGCAAAAACATTGTAGGCATGTCCATATGTCGATATATGCAGACGACATTTGTCTTTGGTTAACCGGATATCAACACAAACGCTTAGCTCTATTAGCGCGACAGGCCGTGCTTTCAGTTAAAAGTTACCTTCAAGGTGTTGGGTTGACTCTCTCGGTGGAAAAATCTGGCTTCGTCCTGTTTCCAGGTAGGGGACGACGGTATGCGCGGCTGAGCATAGACCTTGATCAGTCTTGCCTTCGTCAGGTTAACCACATACGTTTTTTGGGCGTCACTATTGACTCACGTCTACAGTGGCGACGAGCTGTGGACTCGATTGTGGCTTCACTATCTTCGCGTCTCAATGTGCTTCGTAGAGTTGCTAGTGAGCAATGGCGAAACCATCCTGCTTCAATGATCAGGCTTCACGATGCCCTGGTGACAAGTCGCATAATGTACCAGCTCCCTTTAATTTCCCCCTCGGTATCGCAGCTGGAACGCCTTGAGGTTTTGCACAGAATGGGACTAAGGAGGGCTCTCGGCGTTCCGCAGGCTGCTCCAAACAATGCAGTACTGTATGAGTCTCAATCGAAACCTCTTCGGCTAGCCGCTTCACAAAGACTTTTGCTGCAAATTGGCCGCCTCAGAGAGACTGTTGCCGGGAGAGCGCTTCTACAGCGCCTTCGAAAGAGATCTGAGTCCCGGGCGTACTTGGCTTTAAATACTCTTCGTTCTCTGGGTCTCAACCTTCGAGATCGACCTAAGACGTTGAAGCCACCTTGGTCCTTTCCGAGCCTCGATTGTTCCTTGACAATTCCCCACGTTCGCGCTAAGCGGAATTCTCCTTTAGCGGCAATGCGTTCGCTCGTACTGGAACATCTTGAGACCGAATATGCCAGTCATCTTCAAATTTTTACAGACGGCTCTGCGGACAAGGTCAGAGGATCTAGTGCAGCTGCTTTTCATATTCCGTCTTTGAAGTATGATTGGTCTGTTCGTTTTACTAGAGTCGTGTCCTCCACAATGGCCGAAAGCGTTGCCATTGAGGCAGCTCTAAAGAAGCTACTGTGTTGTACGCCTCAACCTACTGTCATAATTACGGATTCAAAATCTGCCCTTCAAAGGTTAGAGTACGGGTTCCCCACTGATGCCTTGAGTCTGAGATCCCTACGTTTGGTGCAGAATCTACATAGCAAAGGCTTCTCTATACGCTTTCAATGGGTGCCCTCGCACATAGGTGTCTTAGGCAACGAGATAGCAGACAACCTCGCCCATACAGCTCTCTCCGGGATTCCAGTACATGGAGTCCCTCATGAAGTGAAGCAAATGTTCAGAGATGTGGTGTTGTGCCACTTCAGTTCTTTGTGGAGCTCTCCTCATCAGCCATGTGTGACCAAGGGTCTCAAAAGGTACCAAGCCACTTTGCTGCACCGCGTTCGCACGGATTCTGCTCGTACGCCGGCGTAGATGTATAAGACTGGCCTAGCGTTGTCACCATTGTGTTCAACGTGTGGTGTGTGTGGTGACATAGAACATTACCTCTTGTGCTGTACTTTGTACAACGCGGAACGGGCTGTGTTATTCGGATCCCTCAAGAAGGCAGGAGTTCCTCACAGTTCTCTTCAGGACATTGTTTTCCCGCGCGGGAGCCAGTCGAGTAGAAGGGATGCTTCTCGCCTTCTACTTTACCTGCAGGACACGGATTTGGCCTCCACATGGTGACCTCAGGAGTGTATATTTGGGTTTTTGCGGACAGTGTTTCTGTGATTTCTATTTAAGTGTCGCTACGGTGGAGCAATTGCCGGCAGCAACTGCAAGGCTAATCCCACCGGTAGTTTACAGCCACTCAACTCAACTCAACTCAACTTCTCCAAACTGTGGACGACAGATTATTGAATGTAGCGTCGACTATGGCGGTGGTCCTTCTGATTTCAGTAACTCGCGATAGCCATATTTGTTAACAGGTTATTCTGCTGATATAAATAGCCCCGGCGTGGTGACTCGTTGGCTGAGGCGTACGTATACTGCTGCTACATTCTGCGCTGAAGCTACATCTCTTAGCATCTAAAGGGGGCCGCACAGCAAAAACACCCGTGCAATGACATTTAGCTACAGCCTAAAAGAAACCCCCTTTGTCCGATCTCAACGCTGTGGAAATGCCGGGAAGATGAGGTATCTTATTTGAATTGGCTAGTGTGAGCCCTAAAACGTAGCTACGACTGCAAAAATACAAATGTTCGAAAGAAATATTGCAAGCAAACGTTGTTTTACGGTCAGTTCGTCCTATAAAAAATATGAGAACTGTACATTGCAATAAATGAGCAGAAAAGCAGATAGGTGTAAACTAGCGCCGAATTTGCCCATAGAGAGAGAGAGAGGCTTTCTCTTTAACACAGACATTTTTCAAAGCAAATATTCTTTCATAAAAATTGTAAGCGTTTAAAATAGTATACTTTAGGTGCTTCCGTTTTGGCATAGTGAAAAACAAACGTTTCACTGTTGTAGTCTGCTATTGCGGGTTCGCGCCACATGTCTTATTTTCTTGTTCTCACGTGTCAAGTGCCGGCTCTCACCATGTCCTGGAGCTGAGCTTACGGGTTTTGGGAAGAAAGACATGAATTAGGAAGCTGAAACATATATTCTACCTTAAGCAAGCGACGGTCATGTTCATATGCAGATGCGTAGACCTTTCTGCTTAGCAAGGTTGCATTGTAGGCCAGTTGGTGACCCGTGCTTCGGCGCGGTAAACAGGGACGAGACAATAAAGGAAAACACGCACTGTGATGTATTTTCGCCTATCGACATGTGCGTGTCTGCCGCACCGAAGCACTTTTTCCATCTTTTCTGAACTATAGGCTGAATGAGCCACGCCGACAGCAGTTCACAAATCAACCGCGGACTTGCGCTTATCAACCAGACCAGCTCACAAATCTGCTGTTCACTGAGACAGCACGATCTGTGCATACGCAGGAAGAAAAAGCGAATTCGCGAACATGTGCACCGTTTTAGAAAATGAGAAAGCTAGAAATCTTCCCAGCAGCCATCATTATTTACGACGTAAACAATGTGAAGTTTGGTCACCGCCACTAGTCTCTTGCGGAAGCTCGCACCAAGGGCAAACAAAATATTATTTCCGCTTCTCTAGCGTACAGCAAGAAATGCAACAAAGGCGGGTAAGCTCATGCGTGACTTCAGGTGAAATGATCGACGCTCTTCACAGCGAATTCAGATTACATGTGTGAATTTTACCACACAGAAGCACAACGACTGTATCTGCGCATTCTTTACGGTGACCATATTTGTTGCAGGGCAGTTATATTGTACCCTTCGCATGCTTGAGCTCTCAAAGTTCATGCGTAGCTGGGTAATTAAACCCCCACAATGAACACAAAATTTAACTAAACTGAACAACCGAGAAATATAATCCGTAGAACAGTCAGCACGCTACCAAATGTCAACCGTCGTCTTCTCGGCACGCCTCGGGTATCCACGGTGGATAGCGGGGAGGCTCGCCAGCTTTCTCTGCAGTTAATAGTAGGTTTGTTCAATTTGGCTGCACTTTCTGCACCGGTTCAAGGATCCTCTTCCGCATTCGTTTTGCCACTGCAGCGCGCGCCCGCCGCGCTTCCCTCTCTTTTTTGCAAAAGTGCCAGCCTGACAGGAAATAGGCTAATACAGCCATGAAAACAACAACAAAAACACGCTCATTTTATTCCATTAGTTATTTCGTTTTGATAAGTTGGTTCATAGTTTGAAAAGTACGTTCTTGCGCAATGCGACAGAGGACAAAGTATATGCGACAAGTACAGAGCACAACTTCCAACTGTTCGAGGTGGCGCTCTGTACTTGTACGTGTTTTGTCCTCTGTCTAATTTCTCAAGAACGTACTTTTCAAATTTTATTCCATTGTATGGCCATATACTCTGTCTTCTCTGGCCTCCGCTTGCTAGCCGAGAAGTTTGCATTCTCGCTGCCTTCTGGAACAGACCACATCTGTCTTGCCACTGGTTGGGCCCGCACGGCAAGCCAAGCGATAAGACAAGTATCAAGTGTTACGTTACACGGTCTCACGTTATAGGCTCATATGAAAGCACATGTCTTGCCGAATTATCTGGGCACAGCGGGGCCTAACGCAACAATGTGCTTCGGCGTTATGTTCTGGGAAATCAACTCTCTGTTTATACCCACAATAATGCTGTGTGCAAGAGCACTGAAGCCTGTATGTACACCAAATTCATTAAGTAAACATACGGATTAGGAGATGACTGGGTTCCCAAGCTAGGATGTCATGCATGAGATTTGTCAAAACCTCGTAGGGGCTAGCATATGCACTATGATGAACAGCCGCTGCGGTGGCTCAGCGGTTATGGCGTTCGGCTGCTGACCCGAAAGACGCAGGTACGATCCCTACCGCGGAGGCTGCATTTCGATGGAGGCGAAAGGTTAGAGGTTCGTGTACTGTGCGATGTCTGCATACCTTAAAGAGCCCCAGGTGGTCAAAATTATCCGGAGCCCTCAACTACGGAGTCTCTCATAGCCTGAGTCGCTTTTGGGACGTTAAACCCCGTAAAGCCAGAACCAAACTTATGAACACATTTTCGGTCAAGACCTTTGGCGCAGCCCTGTAAGAACTGCACTACAGGTGTCAGTGAGTATACTGAAGAGTCGCCGTCAGGTGATGTTTCATGCTTTGTACAGCTGCTGACACGGAGAGTTTTGATGTTTCTTTGCTGAGGAAACATGAGCTGCAGGGCCAAAAAGAAAAAAAAAATCGAAGTGCGTACTAAGCTATATATATATATATATATATATATATATATATATATATATATATATATATATATATATATATATATATATATATATATATATATATATATATATATATATATATACACACACATTTGTCACTCCTTCACGCTTCTATTCCTTGTGGTGCGTACATGTGCAACATTCTTGGACAAAAATTTTGAGTATTGGAATATTGTAATGTACTCTTATGGAAATATTGAAGCCAATGGTCCATTCTTCCTATTTGTAGCCAAATCTGTCTTTTAGTGTATTTCCATCGCTCGCATCGAGCAGTTAAGACTGCCATAGAAAACTAACAGTGAACGCTTTTGACGATAGCGAAATCATTAATAGCAAAAAAATTCAAGCCTGCCAAAGGGAGATCTGCGGGTATATTGATTGTTACAGTGAAATCTTACAAAATATGAAAAAATTGCGCGTCAACGCTTAGCCACTCGCGCTGTCGACCCTGACTTCAATGAGACAGCATGTCCGAAATTCTAGCACGATGACCTATAGTTCTCTCTCTGGTGCTGCAGAAGACTGTCCAATACTACAGTGTAACACTATGCTGAGAGGCTGTACGGAAACCAGAGATTATATCTAGCCGCTTAAAATAGCCGCCGCGGTGGCTGAGTGGTTATGGCGCTCGGCTGCTGGCCCGAAAGACGCGGGTTCGATCCCGGCCGCGGCGGTCGAATTTCGATGGAGGCGAATTTCTAGAGGCCCGCACACTGTGCGATGTCAGTGCACGTTAAAGAACCCCAGGTGGTCGAAATCTCCTGGGCCCTTCACTACGGCGTCTCGCATTGCCTGAGTCGCTTTGGGATGTTAAACCCCCATAAACCAAGCCAAACCTAGCCTCTTAAAACAGCTCAAATTACGCCGACAAAGACACAAGAGGACACACACGGCACTTGCTTTTAACTACGTTTATTGTAGAAATTTACATTCATTTAAATATATGGTTTGATGCGCGACACATGAAAACATTAAGGGGCAATGCGTAAGCAAGGAAGAAAACTGACGCTAATCGTCTTTCGCATGCCTTGCCAATGCGCAAGTTACTTCCCCAATAATGCACGGGAAAGTGTGCTGACGCAGAGGTCATGCAGAGAGCCATGATCCTTTGTGCTTCAGTCATTTCCCCCGTGATGCGGTCCTTGCTTCTTCTGCAAATTCTCGTAATCGAACGGAGGTTAGCGCCTTTCTTTTGCGTTTCGTTGTTCGTTCTGAGCGGCGAAGCAGTAGGTTCCATTTTGTGGAATTCACCATATCAATTTTGTGTTCCCTTAACTTATCATTCAGGAAGCGCACTCTTTGTCCCACGCGCACTTTCCCCCCAGATAGAGGAGGCTCGTAAACCAGTCCGTCAGTGCAATCTACAAATCTGTTTTCGTGTTTTATCTTACGCGCCTCGTTTGGCAACGTCACAGGGCTCCAATACGACTAAACATAGAAAGCTTGCAAAGAGCGGAGAAGACTACTCGAACCTGCGAACGTCGCGCTTTCTTCGTTAGGGTGTGGAACAACGTATAGATGTAAGGAATGACTGCTATATTTTTCTGCTCTTTCGAGTTTTGTATGTCACGGCCATGTTCGCGTTTCTGTTCCTGCTTGTAAGCAAACCCTCAGGAACGGGTAGCCTGCGGCCGATAGTCTATAGTCGACTGCTGAGCGAAACTGCGATCACGTGGGTGCACGCAGGATTTCTTTAGGACACTTTAGGACACATGAGTTCACAATGGCTCTCTAGACTAGTTTAGAATGCGAGGAATTCAATTGCAATAGTCGCTTATTGGAGCGGGGTTCATATGGCCATCACACTCGGTTGTCAGTGAGTACAATTTTTAAATCTAAAAATCAAATGGTTGCTACCCATATTCGATTAGAGCAGAACATACAGAAGAAGCAAGGACCGCATCACGAGGTAAATGACTGAAGTTCTAAAGATTATCGCTCTTTGTGACCTCTGCGTCAGCACCCCTTCTTTTTCAATTTTGGGGCAGGAACTTACGTACTTGGCAAGGCATGAAAAGGGCTATTAGCGTCAGTTTTTTGCTTACGCATTGTGCGTGCTTCCCTTTTATATGTCACACATCAAGACATGTAATAAATACATGTAAATTTTTGCAATAACCGCAGTTGAAAGTCAGCGCCGTGTGTGCCCCTGTGTCTCTCTCTGTCCGTGTCCTTTGCGCTGTTAAGATATGAACAACCAAAATGCCCGCACCTCTACCCTTTTTATATTCAGTGTTGATCCATGTACAACACTCACATACAGGCATACAGATTTGTTGAATGTGCAAACAATCCCGAGAAAACTATGCCAGGGAAGATAGCATTCCAGTGAAACATTGAGACAAAGCTGGGGTGTCCCGTGACGGCGTAATTGCGACCAGTAATTCGAAGGGCTGCAAGAATGCCCATTCGCCCATTCTAGGCTTAATACAGCAAGTACAGTGGAGCTACCAACAGCCTTGGTCAAAAGTGTTGAGGCCATAGGCTCGGCTTTTAAGCCGCGTATTTGGACAGTTCGGCACACTAGAAATTCCAAATCTCCTGAAATGGAGCAAGACCATTGTCATAGCCCCTGCGGACATTTAGAGCTTCAGGGGTGCCGCAGGTGCGCGACTGTATTGCTCAAAAGCAAACCCTGTGGCCTGAAGACTATTCATCGAGGCTGTACGTGGAAAATGCTCGCTATTAAGTCGTTGATTAGAGGTCACTGGTTAAAACCAAACGCACCGTGTTAGCGCATTATAATTTTCTCCTCGCTGAGCTATTATCGATTATTTCGTACCGTAACAACGTCACTCGTCAGGGGCTTGAGCGCAGGCGCGACACTCGCACGCGGGGTGTGATAAAATTTGACGGTAACGAAAGTTGTTGCTCTCGTTCCAGTGGCGATTCATCGCTTTTGCATCGCCTCCTGGAGTTCGCGCTGCTTCCACGGGCTCGGATGGTCAGCAGTTCCTAGCCGAAGGCGCCTCCCTCCTCCTCACGTCCTTTAGTCCAACGAACTCTCCGCCCAGACGGCTGCAGAGTTCGTCGCCGGCGTCCGGTTTTCTGGGGCGCATCCTGTTGTGTCCCGGGCTTGGCTGTTTTTGCACTCCAACTCGTCCCTCGGAGGCGGCCGCCATCGTCCTTGAAGCGACGGCCCACCGGCGGGCCCGCGCTAGGGAACCCGCGCACCGCTGTTATTCATGGCGCGCGCACCCCGCTGTCCCGAACCTGCCCGTCGGTGGCACGCCGGAGCGTGCCCGGCTCCCGAGCGCGTGGCGCCCAGCCGGTCAATCCGCGCGGTCTCCATTACAGAAGCGCGTTTCGCCACCGATACAGCCGGTGCGACCGCGAGTCCTTGACCGTTCATCGGGCAGCGCCTATTTTTCTCGCCGCGGCACATGGACCAAACACGCGGCACGCGAGGATAAGAACGGGAAAGGTAAAAAAAAAGTGCCAGGGTCGGCTGAGGAAGCGCACGCGCAACGCGTGCAAGGTGAAACCGGGAGGCAGACTGTTGCCTTCGACCAAGTGCAATCGCTACGTCCATTTCGCAACGTGGGCTTCTTTCCTGGAATCATTTGCGAGCGTATACGTACTACGCCACGCGAAGAGAGGAGGTGTCGGGGTGAAGGTGGAAGAAAGCGTTTTTCATTACTTTGTCCTCTGGCCGAGGCTCTCCCTGTTCTTCGCTCGCATCAACATAAGCGGAGACGAAAGGGCAGACGACGACAGTCGCTTCGAGGGGGAAAGTTCCTTGCGAGAGCGTAAAGCCCCCCTCGAGCAGAAACCAAGCAACACTCGGCGCAGCGTCAGACGGAGCCTTTCCTTGGCTCCGACGGGCGCCTCGTCGACTTGGGCGCTGACGGGAGTAGAACTTGTTGGGGCTGTGTAAGAGCTTCTCTTGCACTCTTCTCGCCGCTTCTTCGCAAGCGGCCCTCCGCTCTACGATCGGCCGGTAACACTGAGCAGCCGGCTCAGTCGCCCGCCTGACTCCGTCGGCGGCCACTCAACAGCTTCCAGACCACCCACAGGTGAGACCCTCGCGCGTCGTCTGTGCGCGCCAGCCTGAGGCATCGCCTCGAACAGGCCATGTGTCGGGACTGCGCCTGAAGCACGGCCAACCGCAGCCGTTCCCGTGCGTGACAAGGCGTGCGACAGCGACGCCCACTGAGCCGTCTCGAAACGCTGGAAGGTGGAAAGCAGCTCTCATAATCCCCCTTCTTAGGGTGCGTCTAAGGCCGGCCTCTTAGGTTTATGATGAAGGGTGGCTGTACGTAGCGTAGCTTGAATCCGGGCAGCAAGAGCGACATGACGACATTTGGGTTTAATCAAGAAACGGGGAGGTAAGGAGGGTCGCTGATTGAACGGTGAGCTTTAACAGTGATACGAAGTGTCCAAAGTAACGGCGGCTAAATGTCTGCTTCTGAACGTTAGGAAATTGGGAAGTTCATGTTCTGCCATTTATTTGCGCTATGTGTTCGGCGATATGACACAAAAATCCCGGAGATTACGGACACAGACTACGGTGTAATGCTTCATTCCCGAGATGAGGCAGGCAGGGCTAAGGCAGATGCGGTTGACAGAGACGGCATGGGATAGATGATAAGGACAGGAGAGAAACATAGGTTGTAGACTCCAAGCCAATGAATCTGAGCAATTCAGGCATAAGGCATCTTGCGCAGGTGCACAAAAAAAGGGGAGGGTTTTAGCCCTAATACCAACTTTACACAAACGCAAGCACGCACGAGTGCAGCACAACACACTAACACACGCGCGAACTTGGTGTATGAGGCATACCTGTACGTGTACACTTCACATTAGGTTTACAGCGGTTAACGTCCCAAAGTGACTCAGGCTATGATAAACACCGTATTGGGGGGCTCTCCGGATAATTTAGACCACCTGGGGTTTTTTAACGTGCATGATATCGCACAATATGCGGGCTTATAGCATTAGGCCTCCATTGTAAGCTACCGCCGCGGCCGGGATCCAACCCGCGTCCTCCGGGTTAGCAGCCGAGCACCATAACCACTGAGCCACTAAGGCGGCTGTGTACACATCAGACGTGACTGCGAGAACAGAAAGGAACTTATGCAGCGGGCCATACGCTTTACCTCTGTTTTTTGTTGTTGTTACATAGTTTAATTTGCAAATATCATTTGTCACGCATCCAGCTCTTACGTCCCTGCCTGAGCGCCTCTCTTACAAGCACCACAAGGCCAAGGCTGGAAGGCGTGCATTAACATGCATAGGTATAATACGCTGCATGAATGAGAGCTGCGTGCGCCTATAGGATGCGCTGACGGTTCCACACACGCACTGGTGGCGCCTGCAGTTATGCGCATATCACGTCATCAGGCTGTACTTTGTGATGAATCCTTACTGCCCCGTAAAATCAGATTTTCGACAGAAAAGGAATGTCCGAGAATGCAGAAAGCTTACTAAGGCTAAGGCTCTGTGTGCAAAATATTAAGAGCTCCGGTAAATGAATTAATTCCCTGGGGTAAAAGCTCTAGTTTTGCATATCTTAACCGTTCATATAGAAAAAAAGGGAAGTGATAAAGACTTGGAAGAGCACCTTATTGGCTTTCTAATAGCCCAGTGCGCGACTAGGAAGTCATTACGTTCCGTACCTGGCGAGTGATACTTGGCGCCTAGGCGCTATTTCGTGACACGAGACGCCTTCTTTTTGTTATTGTTGTTGTTGTCGCCTCAAATACGATGGCACATACCCACGGTGGGGATTGGCCTTCTCTTTGGACCCGGTCTATATGGCAGAGGCAGTGCACGTGAACCACATCTTCTTTTTTTAATAAAAAGACGTGGTGCTATGTGTTCACGCACAAAAAGACGAGGAGACGAAGGACGGGCGCCAACTTCCAACTGTCTATTCCCAAAGTGAAGAATACGAATTCATAGTTGTTGTTTTTTTTTTCAAAAATACAAAACCAACTAGCCCGGCAACATACGTCAGCGAACGACATGTGCACCCTTGGCTTAATGCCACGCATCGGAGGCAACGTATCAGAAAGGCTCTGGGTTCTTGCTCTAGCCAATGCCAGAGCCGGTATGCAAGCCGAACCTGTTCTTGGCTCTATAGTGCACGGCTTTCTTAACAGTGTTTTCAAGCTGCCTGTTAATTTAAGCTGTGTAAACTTAGCGGTTTTCTAAACTTCAAAATGTCGCTGCAGAGAACTGTACAGATGCAACCCGCCCACCTGTTGTTCATTCAGCCTTATTTGAAATGATTCCAAAATTAGACGAGTTAACAAGGGAAATGATCGATATTATTGGTAAACTAGCACACGTTCGAAAACGCAGAGCCTTAGATCTAGTGGTCGCCTTAGAAACACTTCACCTTCTAATGATCTGAGGTGTTCGCATCAATATTTCTAAAAACAAAGCACGCGCGCAGTTCTGATTTTGCCTCTAGACGAATAAGTTCAATCAATTTTCGCAAGCAAAATTTGTTCTTTACAAAGGAGCAGGGAGGTTAATGGCACCGTCTACCGGCTAACGCCATCAAGGGAGGAAGCCACACGCCGCCGAGCAAACCATATATACGCGCAAGCACAGAGAATGCCCATGACGA
The DNA here is from genome assembly GCF_052857255.1 of Amblyomma americanum. Lineage (NCBI taxonomy): Eukaryota > Metazoa > Arthropoda > Arachnida > Ixodida > Ixodidae > Amblyomma > Amblyomma americanum. The sequence goes on along the minus strand of NC_135497.1, from coordinate 196,484,119 downwards.
CCGTTTAGATAGGCATCGAAAGACCAATATATAGCAGCTCTGGCCTGGGAACCAAAGCACCGTGGCTGGGCAGAGCAGGGCTGATCCTAATCGCCGTGGCACAGTGCCAGACGTTAAACAGCGTGCTTGCGAGCTGCAGGCGCCCGAACAAGCAAGGCATCCAGAAGGAGAAAAGGAAAACTTTTTGTCGTCCTTTTGTGTTTGGGCAACAAATGCCTCACGCAGACTGAATAATTCAGCGCATGTAACAAACGAGCGAATATTTCTTGACCTTTACGTGAGGTGGATACAAGCGATGCGAGTCCTTTCACTTAGCGTAAACCCGAGTGGTAGATAACTGAACACGACGCGCCTCTGTCCTCCACCGCAACGTGGCGCAACCTGTTTTCCGCGCTGCCCCTCATTGGCCTTATTTTTCACCTTTTATGTAATTATACTGAACAATTTACTGACCTAGTTGCCAGGAAGCACTTTCGGGCGCACTCGACGAAACCGGAGACGTGGATGACGTTCGTGCAGAAAGAAAGAGGTAGGGAAGAACGAAGGCTGCTTGAAACGCTTTTTTCTTTTCCTTTTCCAACGCTGTCTGTCGGCACGTAGACGCAAGGGCTACGTAGACCTTACAAAAGCAAGTGACTGGTCGGCTTTCGTAGCGGCCTGGCGACTTTCCAGCAATTGATTTGGTGGGCACGCCTTGCAGGCGGATCGAGTGTATATAGCTAGCGCTGGACACAAAATAGATGGCAGAAATAAGAAAACAAAAATGAGTAAAATTAACACACTGGTCATAGCGTGTTCCATCATAGCGAGTGACTGCCACGGGGCTTGCACGCAATACAGAAGAGCCATCGAGCTAGTAAACACGGAGGCAAGAGGAAAATTACACCTATGTAGGAAAACGCTGTGGAATGGTTACAGCTGTCGATCGTAAACAACTTATCTGGAAGTCCAAGTACCTTTAAATCAACAACAAATATTACCTGAGAGCTAACGTTGAGTAAACGAATAACAATATCGGCAGCTCTATCAGCAGATGAGAAGATGCTGCAGTATTCCTTAATGGCCTTTTTGTCTTCGTTTGTAGCAATACAGTCGCCTATTATTCCAAAACGATTGTGAGTACAGCAATAGAAACTTCGACCGAAGAAAGCAAGTGAGCCGAATTAACTACCATATAGATAACATCACGGTACCTCCATTCAAGAAGCCACTCACTGACTTCGCACTCGAGGTGTCTTGTGAAGTACAATAAAGGATAGATGCAGACCACGCAAGGGTTCGTGGCCAGAATCAAATGCACATGCGTTCATTCAAAGTGCTTTCGACAGCCGTGATATCCTGACTTAGCAGCGACGAATGCGCTTTGGTGTGATCACTCGCCACATACAGTCTGCGTTGCGCTAGTGGTTTGCCTTAGGCGCTCCTCAAGGCATTAGCGGAGCCTCTGTGTAGAGAAGGGTTCATCAAACGAAGCAAGGAGGTTTCTTTTCACGGTTCAGTTTCAATTTTCAGCTAGAACAGCAAGAAACTGGACATTCAATTAGGCGTTCCATTCGCTTCTAGCGGGCGCCTTGTTCGGCTTTTTCGCTAATCTCGTAGCCCCAGAATCGTACTTGTTAAGCGCGGTTGAAGGTTGGCACGAAGAAAGCTATTCGCGGGGCAAAAACTGCAAGCCGAAAGGCGTGTTCGTGAGATAAGCGCTCTTTCTCGCACGAGTCGCTCCTCGTGTCGCCTTCCGGCAAAAGGCATCCGCACGGTCGACGGTCCTCTGCCACGCGCCTGTCCCTTTCGACGCTACGGCGGCGGTGACCCTGAAGCCCTGGTGCATTGCGGAAGAGCGCAGTGGTATCAGCGGCGGTGGAGGCGCCCCCACCCTGCGGTGCGGAAGACGTGCATGCTTATCGGCCACGAGCCCGAAGGTCCCGCCGACTTCCATCGGAAGGGAACGGCGGCTCCTGGCGGGGCTCCTGACGGCAGCCCAGACAGTGTCAGTGGGGCGACTGAGCGCTGCTCTCCCGTTGCTCGCAGGCGCCAAGATGCGGACCCTTCTCTTTACCGCTGCCCTGGCCCTGCTTCTCCTGGCCGGCCCCAGCAACGCGCAACGGAGGAGAGGTATACATTCCAGTGCCACCTGTCGAAGGGTGGAGCGAGATCGAATTTGTGGCGAGATTTGCAAAGCTCCTCTTTCGTGAAAATGGTTCCCAATTCGGTGGGGCCATTTCGATTGGCTATCGCGATTAGCCGGCGCTCTTGCGCCGGCCAATCTCGCAGCCTTCATCCGTAGGAGTAGCTTCGCCAATCTGGTCTCCAGTCCGCATCGAGAATACGAGCTTTGTTCGACATTAGAACTGCTTTCTCATTAATCACTGTTCGCAGCTTTCAAGGTTTACAGTTATATGTCTAAAGGATGTATCAGAGAGCTTAGTATCACTGGCCTCAGTGTACTGGAAAAGAACTGGACAAATCAGCTGGGACCTCCCTCGATGAATAATATGATTGGGTTATCCTCTCGTTAGCCAGCACTCTTGTTCCGGCCAGTCAGAAAGCGCTCTCAGGTGGAAAAAGTTATGCAAATAAGGGCTCTGAAGCTGCACACTACATCCATTAGGTGAGCCTTATTTCCGCTAGCCATACAGGTGATGTACAGCAGACAGCGATGAAGTCATTATTAATGAGCTGATGTTCACCTCCTCAATAAAGGGAAAATAATTATATGTGAGGGAGAGTCTGGCCATACAGTCACCAAGGCAGGACACTGCACCAGAGTCCTGGCTCGGCGGCCATGGGACAGAGTTATAGGGACGTCCTCGAGTCTTTCATGACAAATCTTGAATGAACATTTAGTCTCAGAACTGCAACCGCCTCCGCATACTTGCGTCAGTGTGCGGCAGCTTTAGGAGCCCTTCTTTCTTTGCACAAAACTCGCCTTGCTCTTTTGACAGTCGCCACCCTTATACAGTTGCTGTGCCAGGATTGAATGGGTGCTAACAACAGCACAGCCCTTCCCGCAAAGAACGTATGCACGGTCATGTTGACTGGGCGCAGGACAAGGCCAAGGTCGTGGCCAATCTCGTGGCCGAGGTCAGCCGAGCCAGAGCCAGAGCCAGAGCCAGAGACAGACTGCGCCGGCGGTGCGCCCCAACTCCGACTGCCGGACTGCGTCTGGCCAGCCGGGCGTCTGCCAGGCCCTCAGCCATTGTGTGTTCCAGTTCAACGTCATTGAAGACATCGCGTCCTCCCGCTGTGGCGACGCCATCCGTGTGTGCTGCCCTCTCAACACGCCAGCGGCGTCAGGACAAAGTAAGCGACTGTGCGCTCAGAGACTAGGCAACCACATTCCGAGCGGTTTTCCTGGTGAGGAAATGGCATGCGCGGACGGTCAAACACTGGCAACATTAAAAAGCAGCCAAAGCACAGGGCCTCGGACGAGTTGTGTCTGTGACAATTCGACAATATTTAAGGCATACGTGTGCCAGTTGCGGAATGTATATATTTTTCTTCAAACATATTCATGCGTCCTTGCTCCGGCCCCTAATCAAACATAACCATTTCATGAGCACCGTGCAGTTAAAGATATTTTTCAGTGTGCTAGCAAGAAAATGAACTGCCCGATGTCTCCTATCTACGCGCATTTACAAGCCCTTGTGTTTAAACTTGGCGTACTACGCTTTTGCTTTCCTAACGGCGACTATTTTGTCTTTAGTCAGTCTGCATTGCGGCTGAATAAATACAAAGGAACGACGCTATGGATGGGAATTAACTAGACATGTTTGATTTTGAGGCGGCGAGAGTTCACGAAATGCGCTTATTCAGCTTTCAGACTGGGGCGTCTTGAGCCACATCACAGGTGCGCAGTGTTCCTCGCAAAGTGTAACAGTTGGTTAACGCATTTTGCGATGAATCATATAAGCTTCTCGATTTTTTTTCGTTTTGTATTCGTACCGCAAAATCGCCATTAATCGATGTGGCCCTCCACGCCACGCCGAGAAGGTTCAGCGCTGTCGCTACTTCTTGCAAACATCTCGCATTGCACAACAAGCTAGATAACAGTGCGCACTTGAAAATCGCCATTTTCTACTTCAGTGCAAGCCGATTCTGTTGCACAGGTTCGGCGTGCATGTTGAGAGACGAAGTGATGCGGACCGGCGCAAGTTACGCGGCGGTATACGAGACAAATCGCCTCGCAACTTGTCTCCCTTGAACATGATGCATTTTCGAAGTTTATCTTAACTGGTTAGTTAACGCCGCATATATTACGACTGAGTAAGCCCTATAGGCTAACCTACCTAGGGGCTCTGAGAGACAATTACCGGGTCGTGTCAGAGGACTGACGTAGTTTGCGCTGGGCAAATTTCACTCGCTTTTTTTTTTTCTGATGTGTCATTCGGAAATATGTTGGTAAATGACTGTACATATATGCATCCCAAAACTAATTATTCCTGCGCCTTCTCATTTCTCGCTTCTCACTCCTGCTACTAGCGTTTTCTTGTCTACGTTCGTGACGATCGGTTATTTCCTTCACCCGATTTCCGAGAAACAGCCCTGCCTTTCTTTTAGAAGTGCGCTCGACGTCGCTGTTATACGTACACTTTCTCCTATTTAGTATTGTGTGTAATGTATTTAATTAGCCGATTTATATAATTTTTTTAGTTCTGTAATCATTAACTACTACTGCTTTTCAAAACACTGAGTTGCTGGCTAGGAAACTCGCCACTTCAGCCTACCAAACTCCATCGTCTGAAATAATCATTCTTTCATCCTTGTTCAGCGCCGCCAATAGTTGCGAATATTGCCTTAACGTGCAGGTCCCGTCAGCCGGCCGGTGACGGTGATCGGAAGAAGAGTAGCTGTGCCAAAAATCTCCAAGGACGACTTGGACATCGCTGGCCGAGCCAGTCTGAGTGTTGTCCGCGGAATCGAGGACGCCGAGAGAGCTCTCCTGAATGATGGTGAGTGCCGTATATATACCTAACTGTGCTTTTGGATGCAGTGTTTCCGAAGTGCCTTAAAGATCGCGCGATTAATCTGCGCGTACGACCCACGAGAGCCCAGCCTCACCATACGCGATGCGGCATAGTGCAATACTCTCTTGGGCACTTAGTAACTACCTCACTGCTTGAATTCTATCGTGATCGTCATTTTAAGCAAGTTTTATTTTCTTGCAGATCGTGGTATAAATCGCTTGCAGAAGGAACGATACGCTAAAAACTACTTTTTGATCTTTCCGAAGCTGACATTAAAATAATAATAATAGTAGAAGAGCCAACCTTACATAAATCTTGGATGCCGGCATACGGCCAAATAAATACAAGGAATTTAGGGATAAATACAAGGAACCAGTTCGTCGGCCTTTGAACCCTTGGATATTGGCATTTCAGGCTTTGCGATACACCTTTAAAGAAGGGGTTTCGCATTTACTCTCCGTGAATCCAGCATCGAGTTTAGTTAAGTTATGCGCTAGAGTACATAACTTCAGCGGATTAAAATGTATTCTCAGGACAAGGAAGAAATGCAGTTGAAGTCGCAGTTTGTCCGGCACGTATATGTTCCTTCTTTGCTATGTGTAGAAATTTGTGATGCGCTAAAATTATGTACTCAGGCTACAGCAACCAACTATGCCGTCTTTCCGTTGTAACAAATTAACGAATGTGGTCTCTGTGGCGTAAAGGAAAATTTAAGGAGCAAGAAAACACAGCGAACCGAGCAGTTCGCTGCTACAGGGGGCTTCAAGGTATATTGCAGGGAGAAAAAGGCGCATTAATTATACTTCTTTCAAATTTATTACGTTTTGCCAAACAAATAAACGGGCACTTCCCTCTGCGAATTTTTAAAAGTTAATGTATGCCGTTACGCGATTCACGTCACGGATTTATAGGAATTCCACTAGGTACGCATTAAGTTCTTTTCTACTTAGCACAAAGCATTTAAGCCTTTTAGCACAATCTATTTAGAAGCCAGAGTAAACACTCCAATCCTTAAGCTGCACCCTCACTTAACTGCTTATAACAGTCGTGTCTAAACACCGTATGAGGGTTATCGCACGGACAGCAAGTCTAGACAAGCGATTTCTTCACAGATTTTTTTTGTTAGGTGATTGTAGGGGTTCAAATTTGTCGAAAATCATCTGCTGTAAAGCTCTTGGCACTCCTTCACACGGAGCTCATGTTAGAGTTCAACCACAAATTTCCACTAAGAATCGAAGGCATGTGAAATGTTTTTCATCGGATTACAGTTGTGTAACAACATTTTAGGATCCTATTTGAATCAGTGGATGCCTTCCAGACGTTGAATTGAGCAAGATAGGAGCTCAGAGATTATTTTTTTTACCTACTAGTTGCGGGTTTCGCATTTAATGATTGAATATTATCTGCCTTTTCAATGTTCCCTGCACACCATGCTTGCCCCTGTTGCTTCGCACCCTAGGTTGTTTCTGTCGCAGGGGCAGCGTCACTTAAATACGACTCTTAGGTGTGAAAGAGCGTGGGTACGCAGCTATAGCCATGATACGCCGTTAATTCCATTTTAAAATGATGTAGTACATCATGAGGTGGTAAAGAATATCTTCCCAGAGTCCCACCTTTCTTCACTTTCATGTGTCGGTCTACCTAGTGATGATGTGACTTTAAAAGTATCCGGCAAACCAATTAACTTCTCATGTGATCAACTGTGCACGGTCCCAGGTCTCTTTGCCAAGCGGCACACGACAGCATCCCTGCATGCCGCCTTCTTCGGTTCCAAGCCGATCGTCCAGTCCTTGGGCAGGGACGGCCTCATCGGCCTCGAGGCCACGCGGGAACTCGCTCGCAGGTACGTGCAACCACAGCAGAGGCAGTTCTCCGCCACCACAGGCATAAAAAGGAAGCAGATCATTTCATCGCCTATTCGCCGGGCGTTGGCTGCTGACAAAAATATGAAAAGTGGGCCTCTACTCAGCGGCAGAAGGAAAACAAAATGTGGGGCTGGGGAAAGAGTTTTGGCGAGACAGTGATCGATCGACTGCCAATTTAAGGAAGAACGCTGCTAAGGGTGGAGACATCTTTACGCTGCACTTCTTCCCGTTGTTGTTGTTGCCTCTGAAGCGATGGCACATACCCACAGCGGGGGTTTGGCCAGGGTTAGGTGCAGATCCAAAGAGGAGAAAAATTCATCCAGACTTATCTCAAGCGGCTCATAAATAAAAATTGACGAATCTGAGAAAACGAATAAATAATTTGGAGAGATTTTGAGGAGAATGGAATGAAAATCGAGGGAATAAAGAGGTGAGGGTTGAAATAAATTAATTCAAAAGTAATAATAATAAATTTTGAGAGAAAAGTAAAAGCAAAGAAGAGTTAACGCAAAAATCTCCCGATCTCGGTGACATACCTGTGAAGAAGCATGCCCTTTGACGGTTGCACCGAAGGAGAGGAGGACGGGAAGAGTAAACGGCAGCCCTAACTGAGCGAGAGGATTCTGCCAAAACTGAATTCTCTGAATCCCTTGGTGAGTTCCCAGTGGCGCTGCCTTCGCAGCAGCACCAGCTGTTGTGCTGACGAAGACGAAGAAGCACTAGGCTTCGAATACTCTAAGATCTGAGCTGAGATTCGCAAAAGCTCTCCTACCATAGGATGGTTCGTGACTGGACGGCACCCATCTCACCGGATGACAAATTTTCGCGCTGGCCGACGACACTGCGTTCTTGTGTGAGAGGTGTTTCGCGAATACTGCTCCTCGTTGGTCGTCGCCGCCGTGGCTCCAGCATCGCGGAGGCAGCCAGGAATTGCACCGTTCAGTAAATGCGGACGGCCTCATGATCTCAGCCAGCTGCAGATGGTGAGCTGGACTTGGCGTCCTCGGAGATCTTGCGACAGATGCTTACCTCGTGCAACTAGCCACAGCATGCATACACTATGTACCCTCACGGTGAGACTGACTAGCTCTACCAGCAGCCGTAATATCAGCGTCAAATGAAGCGCGAACAAGAGAATTGAAACATAAAATGCAGTATGGCAATGTTAGGCACAGAAAGCTAAATACTAGCGCAAATTTAGTTCGCAATGAAGACGCAAAGACTGTGCCTCAGAAGTGCTAACCAACCGCATCTGTATTTTATCTCGAGCGATATCGGTGCTTTTCAGTTCTCTTATTCGCGCTTCATTTGACGCTGATGATACATGCCTAACTAACGACACGTTCCGAGGCTCAATGTACGTCAAGGGCCCCGCTTTGTGGTTTAGGCATTGAAGGTTAGCTGCACGCCGGGCCATCACTCGTACCGTAAAGCACGTTGCTGGGGTAGTTGGTTCATGTTTGCGGAAGTAAGCTTTGTAGTGAAAACAAAACAAAACATGAGGGAGGCGAAATGTCTTATGGGCGAACATTCTACGGAAATTCTTTCCTTACCTGACTCGTCGAACAAACGCAGCAGACTGCTCGCAATAACTGGCGGCCCACAAAATGGTGAGCCTGTGTGTTCTGAACTAGAACCAGGGAGAGACAGATTAACTCGAAGAGGGAGAACGCGTTGACCGCCCCGTAACTGCCTAGCCTGATGCTGGCACGAGAAAATCGGTCAGCAGTCGCAGGAGGCGGAGAGGGGAATGTAAGGCTACAGAAACGGTAAGGGAAAATGCAGCTACTCTCGACGCAGTAACCGCCCGCAAATGGTGAAGCGGTGGGTTAAAGGCGCGAGACAGTAGACACAATGCCTTTCACTACGAATGCTGCAGCCAGCCACCCTTAAGGTATCGTTGCCTAGAGATGAGCGGCGCAGAAAGGGTGGCTAGAGGAGTGTGCCAGCTAGAGGAGTGAATCGTGTGCCGAGCTCAGTTTTCGGACACATCCCCGCGGCCACAGCACTGTTTCACTGTCACCTCGAGATACGTTTTGGCGGGACGCTGCGAAAGCACGCTATGTATCTGAGCATCACTTGCTCAAGCGTCTATGATTTACCGCGGTCGCCTGAATCGCGCTTTGCGCGTCTGCGTCCACTATGTATCTGAGCATCACTTGCTCAAGCGTCGTTGATTTACCGCGGTCGCCTGAATCGCGCTTTGCGCGTCTGCGTCCATATACGCCGCGTATACGCAGAGAAAGAGCAGCCCCGCACGTTGCTCGTGTGTCAGCGCAGGCGGATCTGGGCAGTCTCTTTCTACGGTGCGCGGGTCCAGGTGCTGCACGGCAAGAGGCAGCCAGATTTAGCTGTTTTCCGTTTCCGTCACCGGCGATGCCGACAAGGGCAGCGTCGCTGCAAGGTCATTGTCCCGCGCGCCGCGTCTTCGGTGTACCCTTCGGCTGCAGCCATGTCATAATTGTGGCGTCGAAGGTGCACGTATGTCGCCTCCTTGACTCCAGCCCTTGTCTCCTATGAATGCGAGGATGCGCCAGCAGCAGAGGCCGTGCACCCTCTGTGCACCGCTGCCCCGACACGTGTCGCTGCAATAAAACAAAGAGAAGGATATGCGAAGATAGCCGCACCTGTCAGAGCGGCGCACCCTGCGTCTCCGCTGAGCCGCCTCGAGTTCGTGTGCGGTGTGGGCGGAAGTTCCTTTCCTCACCATTTCCTACCTACGCGGGACGTACAAGGTGACTTTGACCTGTCGGTGGCGGCGCTGGGCTGGCCATCACAGCAAGGCTTCTAATCTGTTTTTTTTTCTTATATCTATACCTTTCGAGCAGGAAAGCTGCAACCGAGAATAAAAGAATATTTAGCTTATCCACCTCAGCCATTTCGCCGAAAGAGAGAGGTATTACATGAAGTGTAAATTATAAAAACAGGAGTTTCAAGAAAACCTGAGTCTGATGGATATCATGAATTAGAATAGTTTCATTAATGCATTATAACTGTCACTTCGCTACATTCTTTGAAATCTCACAAAAAGTATTCAGGTTTGTAAGATAGCCGAGTCGCTCCCATCACTTCTACACATTGAAAATAAAAAGAGTAACACTGCACAAGTACAAAGAAGAAAAAAGATGACACTGGGGAATTTCACTAAAATTAGTGTTGAGCGCGCAAGAATGCAGCTCGATTCGTTTTCGCATTTACGACCTTTTAAGAACGGAATACATGGCGACAGCCATTGTATAGTTTATGGTTTCTACGCTGGTGCAGCACGACAAAGTACAGGGCATTCTTCGAGCTCATATGAAAGCCGCCGCACTGCAAGTGACTTTCTTCTCGCAGGTTCAACCTGGACTCGACGCAAGGTCGGGACGGGCTCCAAAGGTTCAACATCCAAAACACGGTGATCGCCGATGCTTGTCCAAAGATTCCCCGCTGTGCGTCCACGAAGTACAGGTCCGCCGACGGCCTCTGCAACAACCTCCAAAATCGCGAGTGGGGAAAGTCACTGACCGCCTTCGAGAGGTTCATGCCGCCCAGTTATGCCGATGGTGAGCGTGCATGATGAAGTGGGCAGAGTCCAACAGCGCTCGCTCTAAATCGAAAAAAAAAGCTGTACATTCAATTATTTGCAGGACATAATATTTCGTCAAACAAACAAGCTCCAAGGCTTTCAGCCTCGATACTGCTAAACACTGTTGTTTTAAATGTGTTTTGACCTCTTAACGTGACTACTTTGGTACTCGCCCAAAGCAACGATGCAAACCATGCATCACATTGTCAGTGCATAGCTTCATCGCTTGAGCCGGTAAGGCTAATGCAAGTCGCACATAATGCCCCAGAGGCGCTGTCGCCTTGCAAAAATTTGGCAATGAAAAGCTTTGAGTTAGAAAACGACCGAAATGAAACAGCACACCGGTGCCGCATCTTTAAACAACACCCGCATTTACAGCCTCATCGTAAAGGTGCAACGCAGGTCATTAACTTTCGCAAGGGAGTTTTGTGATGCTTTTAACATTGGACACTTTTTGAGACTTGTCGGTGGAGGCCGCGTTTACGGGTGTACACCATGCCATAGACGTGTCAGTAGCAGCGGCCGTTCTCTTCTCCAGTTGCGATATTTAATCATCTCTTAGTGTTCGACTTACGTTACCTTCCATGCAGGCCTCACGCTCCCTCGAGTCGGCGTCGACGGAAACGAGCTTCCCAATCCCAGAAAGATCTCCGTGGCTGCCGATCCCGACGCTGATTTCCCCAACGAGAGGAACACACTCATGCTCATGCAGTTCGCCCAGTTCGTGGACCACGACCTCACGCTGACTGGAGTGTCGCGATGTGAGTGGCCTCGGCGAACACGACAGTGCCCTTTCATTCTCTTTCACTGGAATTTTTAGCTTTGAACAAGGGCGACCTTCGCGAGAAGGTTTCATTACAAACAGAGTGAGACAAAGAGTGTCTCAAGGAGACCGTGACATTGCACGGACAGTGACACCAAATAAGTTGACACAGCAGAGTCGGCTAAGAGGTTATTCATCTCCCCCGCCCGGTCTTAATACCCTTGTTGAAGCACGCTTGCGGCTATGCTGATATAGAAGGAGCTGCACCAACGTTTGCAGACATACTTCCATCGCCTCTTTTTTTTTTACGCTTACCAGCAGTGATAACGACTGTACTTTAAAGTTCAGAGGGAGGGTTTGTGAATGATGCTGCTGTGACGTAGTCTTTATGCTAAGGCTTCGCTATCCCCCCACCATAGTCTAAAATTATAATAAGCGGACTGAGATTATGGACGAATACACTTTTTTTTTCTGCTGCCTTTTGATAAGCAGTGCTATCTGTTTACGGGCCCGACTTTGCTCGCTCTGATATACTGCGGGACCTCCTCAGAAGACTCGTCTTCCAGCAAGTGGTTCCGCCGTACTAATTGCATCGCTCCTCCCACACAGTCCGCAACGGCTCGGCCATCACGTGCTGTGACGAGGAATTGATACAGAACCCGACCAAGCGCCACTATGCCTGCATGCCAATCGATCTGCCCGCCGACGACCACTTCTACGCCCAGTTCAGGCTGCGCTGCCTAGAGTTTGTGCGTTCTGTGCCCGCGCCGAGGCCCAAGTGTACCTTTGGTGAGTATACCATCGCTTCTGCCGTATTTACGGGGCTATCACCTGCACCTCTTCTGCGTATTTAAACAATGTATCACTCGGAGTGGCTTCGTCACAAGAAGCAGCTGTTATAGTGCGTGAAACGCCGAAAAATAAACTCGGCATATGAGGACGCCCATAATGTACAGCGTTTTTTTCCTGCGCAGTTGGTGCAAGTAAATATTTTGGAACACAAGTATTTGCTTGAATACGTATTACCACAAGGTGAAACTGGACAGATTAGCTTACCGCAACAGTTGAAAAGTAACGTCCGATTTCCATGACATATTGCTTCAAACGAAAATTCCTGCAATTTTCGTCTTTCTCTGAGGAGTACCTGTATTTGTGTCGTTTTGCTCCGCTTAGCCATATTTGCTTGATTTTTTTCTGGTATAATGAATGAACCCAGCCTTGCGATTGTATAAGATGTTTCGGTATGTGGGAGAACGTTATCTCCATTTTCCCCTAGACGTAGGCACTTGCGGGTGATGCCGGTTAGGTAAGGTTGGGTAACGTTAGATCAGATTGAGCATAATAATCCTAAACTTTGTCACAAGCTAAGAAAAAGTGTGAGACTACTATGCCCGATCCTTTTGGATAATGGCAGCGATAAATGCGAAATTACTACTTAATGTGACTCATTACACCCTTATGTTAAATCGTGAATAAAATTATGTGCGTCTCACATCAGAAAATCGAACTTATGCGTTGTGAATTCCGCAGAGCAGTGTCATCGGCCATTTCTGAATCTAATTGTTTCCGTCTGCCCTGCGTTACGTGGCAAACCTTGATGGCAGAAAACAATTCTTCATTAAAAAAAAGGGGGGGGGGAAATAAATATCTAATAGAACAGATGCATTCCCAGAGAACTGATCGTTTCTCGCTTTTATTTCCGCAGGACCTCGAGAGCAGCTTAACCAGCTCACAGCATACATGGATGCATCTAACATTTATGGCTCAACAGAAGAAGAAGCAAAGGCCTTGCGAAGCTTCAGAGACGGTACGGGCACGGTGTACTGAAAACCAGCGTCTCACGTGGAAAATTATCCCACTGGCTGAGGCCTGAGCTCACGGCACTTGACCATTGCAGGTCGCCTGGCGTCCACATCCTTCAGCAGAGACGAACTGCTGCCCCGGCAGACGGATAGCACACAGGAGTGCAACGAACAGGGCACAGACTTCATTTGCTTCCGAGCGGGTGAGTGGCCTCACCGCGTATACCACACATGTCGCGTCGACTACTCCAAGCTAGTTCAAACTGATGTCCGCTTCTGTTTCATTCTAACTAATCTACCACTGGAACCTTGTTCTGAAAGCCTCATGTTGTCTAACGGCCAGTGTCTAAGCCATTTTGGTTGAAATGAAAACTTTTCCTGCGACTGTTTCGGTTTCAAGTCACTTCTCACGAAACTCTACTGCCGGCCATACAGCACCAAGAATAACTTCGCCAATGAGAAAGCACAAGTGACCATCAAATCACCTTAGTAGGGTAGCACGGGAGTGAATCTTGTTCACGCAATCTTGGGAGAAGATAGAGCTAGGCTCGAATGTGCCTTGGAGGGCTGCAACCCGCGCTATGGACCTGCTCTTGGCCCGCTGCAGGCGACGAGCGTGTGAACGAGCAGCTCAGTCTGACGGCGATGCACACGTTGTGGCTGCGTGAGCACAACCGCGTGGCGGCCGAGCTTCACCGCCTGAACCCGGGCTGGAAGGACGAGATCCTCTACCAGGAGGCCCGGCGCATCGTGGCCGCAGAGTTCCAGCACATTGCCTTCAACGAGTTCCTGCCTATCCTGCTCGGTAAGTACTATACATATGCTCTTTGTATATGCAAACCCAGGTGCGTTGCCTCGCCATCTTGCAGGCGCCGGCACACGGACGCGATGAGCCATTGGAGACACTAGGTACCGAATACTGTAGACCAGGGAGGGTCCTCGGTGAAAGGCGTTCGCTCGGCAGGTGCGCCGCTTGCGTAGTCTTCTTGCGGCAAACATCGGAGCTGCAAGCGTCGAAAGCTCGGGGGAACGAACCCCTGTGGCAACAGCACCGACTATTGGCAGTTGTTGTCGGCCCCGTAGCAAACGCAGTGACGTCCCGCATCATCCGATCACTATATGACTATGCGCTTCGTCGCTGCAGCGAAAACGGCATCATTGAGAGCTACGCATTTAAGTGGTAAACGCAAACGCGAAAGGAGACAGGACGAAACACACACGACAAAACAGCTGCTGGCAAGCGTGTGGGGCTAAGAACAGCAGTCCTGTGGTGCCACCGAAAAAAAAAAGTACCTTTTGTGCGATTCAGCCCGCCGCGCAGTCTCCGCATCTATAAACCCCCTTTTTATAGGAGAAATGTGCACGGGAGGAGAACGGTGGCAGTAATGTCAGGAAAAGTTCACAGAAAAAGCCCACAATTTGCATGCTGGAATTCTCTTGATCTTGAGAGATTTCATATAAATCTCAGCCAATTCCATTTTCGGCTGTAGAGTGGAAAACATGAAAGGTCACCCTTTTATATTCGAGCGGAAAGGAGAGCGGCATTGCTTGATGTCGAGGTAACTTGCAGGTGTTTTCACAAGAAATGGAGTTTCGGAGCGGTTTACTGTTGAAGCATTTGGTTGATCGGCCTCCTTATCTCTTCTGCTTCGAATGCCTAACCTTGTTACCTGAGGAGAAAAAGAAACCGGGCACACCCGTTTTCATCTGTCATCTCGCCGTGCTTAGTATGCGTGCGTTGGTGCTCCATTTCAAAACAGCGCAGTTGTAACGCTCGGACACTTTCGCTGTTATTAGCTTCGTACTTTCAAGGTATAGCCGGCGCTTACTGCTTTAAGCCCCGAACCTATCTTGCACGCCAACGAACGCATGAGTAGAATGCGCTCTGATCACATAGCGACGAAACCAGAAGACATTTGTCGAGCACTCTTCCGAGGGAGTCCGCTCGCGTTTTGCGGAGCCGCCTCCGTGACTTCAATGGGCGACGTCTTCACCCCCATCGGTTTACCTGGTAGCACCCGTTTGCGCTGCGTGTCCTTACCAAGATTCGCCCAGAAAGTTGTCCTTGCTGCTCTTACTGACCAGTGGTCTGTGGCAGCGGGCCGTCTCCTCGGTAGTCTGTGCACCGCCCTCGCGTGCGAAGCTCGGGAATCGTGTTTGTCAGCCGTTAACTTGATGCAGACAGGGATCACATGCGGGCGATTAAACCGGCCCCTGGGAAAGTAGCTGCCGCGAACAAATGTAAGCCACTTTTTGTCTGACTGCGTCGCTGCCGCAGAAATGAGATAAATGAATGGAGCCTCGTTTACTAATACTCCTACAAAGCTGAGTCGACAACTGATCACATTCATTAGTGAGCCTGTGGTGAGGGTCTGATTTGCACCGAGCTTAACAGCCGTATATAGTTATTGTGATTTATGCGATTTATTTCTTTACTGAAGTAGCCGTAGGCTGCTACGCACTGCGATTTCGATGCGCGCCATAAAATGAGCTAGCCTGTGCAAATCTACACCACTCGATCCTTCGGATTTTCTTGCGTTGTATGGTGTAGCTGACCTAAGGCTGTAAATGCTGTGTTTGCTTTTTTCTCGTTGCAATAAAAATGTGATATAGAAGCCCTTGCGAGATGAAACGGTGACGGCATCACTCGCCTTTTCTTCTCGTCTTCTCTTTCTCTCTCCTTCTTACACGCACACACAAGAAGCACGAAACAGGAGGGATAACATGATAAAAAAATAAAGCTATTTATTTTGTTCGACCAAAACATTAGACTTCCGCCATGCATGCCACCCGTGAGCGCAGCAGTGCTCGCAGCACACGGGATTACAACGTGCAGCAACACCGAGAAGCATTCTGATATGTTCCGTCTCGTTTACTGAAAGCACAGGGCACACCGTACCAGTGCAGAAGTACTTTACTTAACAAGCAGGCAGCGGTTCGACTGAGACAAGATACTTTTGTTTTTCCTCGCTCGTAGAGTGCGTATTGCACCCGCGAACGAAACCTCGTCTCTATTGTTCTGTGGCGAGCACCTATCGCAAATCCTTCGATTCGCAGGCCGAAATGTGATGGAACAGTTCGACCTGCTGCTCACGCCTTACGGATACAGCCACAGCTACGACCCGGAGCTGAACGCCGGCATCGGCAACGTGTTTGCCGCCGCCGCGTACCGGTATGGACACACTCTTGTGCAGGTCAGTGGTCAAATGCTTCGATAAGGCGTATCGGGCTTTCTCATGTATCAGTTGCTGAACCTCGGAAAGTCAACACAGGGAACAAACTTCAGCCATCACATGCACGCGCCACATGGCCAGTGGTCGAGATGCGACGGGCTGCGGACTGAGCGAACTGCAACTGTTGTCTCGAGAGCTCGCGTGACGCTTTCCTAGGCGGCGGCTGATCCATGCAATGTCGACTGAGAAACGCCAGGCAGGCGCTGCGAGGTTCGGCATTTGAGAGCGGTGGCAGGCGCGCACTTCTAGCCTGCCACCCGGGTGCTCGGTTTAGTGCCTACAGAGAAACGTTAGGACGGTCGCACACAAACGGGGATGAATTTCTCAAAGGAAAGCTTCGCCCCCACTGACGAAGCCAGGTCCCAGGAATATCCTAATTATAGCCAGATATCCTAACACGTCCTTTCAATATTTGCGAGGTATGTCCTTGGCAAGTCCTATAGATGTCCTGACACGTTATCCGGTGGATATCCTGCTTGTGTGATATTACGGATACTAACTTGATACGCATATTTTATGTTATGCGTATCTTAGATACGCACAGGTGCGAGCTCGATAATCTATCACCTTTTCGGAAGTTGGTTGGACACAACGAATCCGCGCCCAGTACGTTAGCCCGGATATTTGCTGCCTACAGAATTGGATTATGTCCCAGAAGTCAGCTGGCGCCAAAGCTTGTGGGCCTCCCATCCTTATGGGCCTTTGTGCGCGCTGCCGGTGTCGACCGCTGCACGCTACTTCCCTCCCAACTCCCTCTCCCATTGGCTGGGCGTTCCCGCTTGAAATAACGGCCTTCATTCAATAAATTCTTTCTGTAAGATGTCCTGACACGTAATATTCTCTTCGGGTTATATTACGGACATTTGCTAGAATCACGTCTCATTACGTTGGCATAATGTTCGCGACAAAGATGGCAGAGTAGACTTTTATGTTGTTTTTCTAATAGAAGATATCTGCAACGTGGTCTGATCATTTCCATGTCTTGTTTATGTCATCCCAGATTCATAACTAACCGGAATAATATTGCTTAATGTGCAAGAGCTACTGGCTCGAAGATCTTAGATTTATAGTATATAAGCTAGTGGAAACTCTTCGTTCTCTGATTGTATGTTCAATATGTTTGTTCTACATGACTGTTATTTTGTAGCGTTTCTGTAGCCTGATTTGTGTTTCGCATATGCTTGTTGTTAGACGGGTTCGCCGTGACAGCTTGAGATATTATGCAGATTTTAATCGCAAAAATGTCAGCACTGGGCCAAGCCACTACACCACTGTAATCAGCTGTAGTCATTTTTTTCTTCGCGTCTGAGTCGCACGAAATATAAAATAGGTCTTCCGGATATTTTTCACATGGTCCCATCAAGTTTTTTCTTTTCGGCCCATAAAAATTCCCAGGGAAATTTTGCGTTATTTGACCAATAACCAATATGTCCTCCTTAAGGCCTATGAAAATCCTCAGGGACTTCCTACATACCTCCCTTGGATACAGCGAGTGTGGCAAAAAGGATATGCGAGGGATGTCCGCGCGAGTTTCTTCGCACTTCCTTGGGGATATCCACATGTCCTTCCAAGACTTCGCAGGGACATCCCTTGGATATAAGTGTTGTTACTAGGCCTGGCTGACTACGGTTGAGCGAATATTGCTGGAGCGCCAGAATGGCCTCAGTGTTGTGCGAGAGACAAAGGCTGCGAGGAAAATGCAAGGCGGTAAACAGAGTACTTTTGTCACCGTCAAACACAGATGGGGACGGGGACATGGCACGGAGTGTTGCGTCACTCAGAAAAAAATCGAAAAAAAAATTGTCTCAACCAAACCGCTTGCTTGTCAGCGCTCGAATTTCGCAAAGCAGTGGCATTTAGTGGCAATTTTATACTACTTTTTTATACTAGTTTTATACTACGGTTCGGTAGGACACTTGCCTGAATTGGCGAGTATTCACCGAAAGTCCGCGTCGCACGCGGCAACGCCGGACCAGACAAGACAGTTTTGTAACAGCTGTACTGACAGCGCCAGCTCTCGGTGGCGGCAGAATGACAAACGGACGAACGCGAGACGCCAAGCGAAGAGCGCTCCCAAACCCTTTAAGGGCGAGAGATGGCGCTGTTAGTGCAGCTGTTGCGAAGCAGCTAATGCGGCATCAGCTGATGTCCAGCTGATGCGGACTTTCGATTGTTTCCAACCGATTCATGCAAGTACCCAACACAAATGTAGTATAAAACAAAACTTGCCGCCAAATTCCACCTGCGTGCGAAATTCGAACCCCAACAAGCGGGCGGTTAAGCCTAGATGATTTTATTCCTCGATTTTTGCTGAGCACGCAACACTCGGTAGATAGGCTAGTAGGAAAAAAAAAGGTTAGTAGAAAAAATTAGAAAGGAAAGGTCATCGGCGTCCTCGCGTAAAAAGCTCCCCGCGAAGAAAGTGCGCGCATCGTATGCTTTCGGGCGGGAGAAACAACTCGTTTTCGGCGCCGAGGCATACAAATATTGTTTGCTGACACAGGGCGTCCGTCGAAGTATTTACCGGCTGTGCAAGGAGGAAAGATGCGTTTTTAGCTCGGCAGTTAGCGATTCGTGCATCTGTTATCTTGACGCCTGCACGCTTGGCGCGAATAGATGTCGGCTCGTCGCTTGCACCTAGACGCACCTGCAAGATGAACGTCCAGTAATCTGCTACAAGCAGGTACACACGCTGTCTGGAGCGACGTTTCAGGGCCGAACGCAAACGCGCGGATGCTGGCCACTGCGTAAGCGACGCATTCGCTGGAGACGACAGTCATTGCGCTCGTGGTATATTCCACGGTCTGCCTCGGATACGATTAAGGAAAATGTGCACGCCGATGCCAGCATTGTTGAAATTAGCCTTCGTTTTAACGTTGCGCTGGTCAAAGATGACGTCTTTATTCGGCCGTGCCAGTGACGTCGCTGGCCAGTGCTCAAAAGACATGGAAAGACATGTTTTGCACTTTTTTTTTCTGTTCATTATAAAGCCCCTCCTTCCAGGGTCTTTCACTGGAACTTCAGTGTGATGAAATAAAAATAGTAAAAAGAGATGGCCATTTAAAGACACGCATGAATAGCTCGCGGAGGAAGGTTAAGGCTCCTTTTGCAGTGGTAAATGACAAAGAACGTTACTATTATGAATGGCTGCTGTCCTGCATTGTTCGAGGCCGTCTATACGGTTACTAATGCATTGCTGGGTTTTGCTCTAACTTTTTCAGGCGCTCTTAACGATTTTTATTCAAAACAAATATTTTTCGGCCTAAATTGTTTATATATTTTGTCCTCAAGAAAGTCAGTTCGTTAGTTTTCGAACGAAAAACTAGAATGGCCAATTCTTGTACTCGCACACACAGTACTTCATACAAACTCTCAAAATAAGTGGAACCTAATATTAAAACATTACGATTTATGAAATCAACACCTTAGGGATTGTGGAGTCGTTTTGTATTTCGAAGATGCACACGACGCATGAAATTGAGAAAAGATAGTAGCAAAGTCAGTGATCAAGAAAAAGGCGAAAGACATGCTACCCAGCTGGTGTTGTGAAATATTTCTTGCTGCGTTCGCTAGTTGGTATAAAAACGCATCTTATTTGCGAAGTGAAGGTTGCTAAATTTGTCAGGAACCAAGAAATTAGCCATATAGCTACAGAACCCAATGAGAAAAGGCTGCGGGTTCGCACGCCAATGAGCTGTCTAGAAGAAGGCTGCGATTGTATCTTATGAAATCAGTTTGTGTAACCCTTGAGACGCCTTTTCTTCTAGGTTGTTCATTTGAGAAGAGTACAGCATGAAATATATGGCATCGCAACGAACATACATTGCGCCAAACATGCTTAAACATAGTTTTAAAAGGTTATTTGCAAGAGTTTGTTTTTGGCGTGAATTTGTCGCCATTTCGTCTGCGTTTCCGAAGTTCCAGTCGTTTCGCTATAGTCACACTGAGACACAGAGCCCAGGTGATCCCGACTGTTTTATAGCCATACTCGATTCTTGGGTACGTGCCAGAACTTCAGCAGCGCATGTTTAATACGCAATCGCAGCTGTTATGCTCCAGAGGCGCGCTTGCGCACGCGACCCTGGGAGTAAATTGAGCTGCGTACCGGATTCAATCTGGTTTGCATAAATGTCAACTATGGGGAGCGACCTTCAGGACTCCGCGCGCCAGGGCGCAGGTAACGACTCCGTTCGGGGAAAGAAGCCAGTTTTGAGGCGCCCACCGCTCTTTCCAGCGACCGACCATCTGTCGCCGTAAGAAACCTCGCTGGCGTCTAGTGCGCATCTGTCCGACGCACGCCTGAGTCAACACCGTCGCATGTAAGGCGTCCTTCCTCCCGATGAATGGGCTTGTTTACAGCGTCTGTGTGTGAAATCTTGGCGTAGGCTAGCCAGACGGAGTCGCCTCGCAAATGCCAGGTTCTTTCGAGCGTGGCTATGGCATACGCTATGGCGGGAACAATATGTCACTAGCTCTCCGCACCTGTGCTATACACTCGGTGTACAAATCTCACCATACGCGTCAGGTCTACTGGGAAAATGCAGCGCCTACTGTAGCGAAATGTATTTTTTTTCGCATGCCTCAATTCGTTCCATATGCTCTTTCCTTCAGGGCAACATCGAGCTCATCAACGAGGACGGCTCTGTGCACAAGCGGGTTCCCCTAGCGACGCAGTTCTTCAACCCGGCCGAGATCTACGCTCCCGGGAACCTGGACCGCTTCTACCGCGGTCTCATCAGCCAGCCGGCTCAGACCTACGACCGCTTCGTCACGGAGCAGGTATGTAGAAGAAGCGAAGTACAGGCACGTGAAAGCTCAGAGAAAGGGAAAGTTTCGAACAACTGAAAATGGATCTCTACACGAAGTGCTCCGACTGTCGGTTATCCTTGTACGACCATCAGACTATAAGGCACATTCCGCCCGTATCGCTCTCAAGAGGTGCGATAACAATGAGTCGTTTTGCGCTCACGCCTTGACGTCAGCGTGAAATAAAAAAAAAGCCAAAAGACGGCTACCGCGGAAGGCCATCTTATCTGCTCTTGCGGTTCGCCTGACATTGCAGTGGAGGTTGAGGCGCGCCTAAATGAATTTTGGGGAGAAATGAAAATATTCACGCTATTTTATGCAGCTTGGGTCATCTCAGTCTAGGAGGTTGATTATGAAATCGGCCTCAAATTTACGCTTAGTTCGGGACTTATATAACACTTCACGTTAGACTCCATAGGTGTGCACAGGATTCACCATATAAATGTCAAGCTTTCTGGCCGCGCGCCCACTCTCTCCTTTTTGGTCGTGCTTTTGCGCCCTTCTAAGGCGATTTTCTGTCCCCTCCTTTTTAAGCATGACACAATGAATGAAGGGTCTTCTGTCCTTCTGACCTTCTGACCCCCCTCCCCCTAATCTGAGCCAACATCTTCGCGTCTTTGCATCTGCCCTTACGCGTGGAATTTGCTATAGTACGATGACACGTTGGGCTAGTAGCGAGACAGCGCTTGTGTTGTGCACCTCGCCTTCGTCTGTCGTCTCAGTTTTGCGCTGTATATTTCTTTTAAAATTACGAGTGGAGTCAGGTCGTCGTAAGTACAATAGTTATGTGCTTTAGTTGCGAGCCTGTTGATTGCTTCGCGTTGCCTATGATTGCAACTTGCCCAGGCAGCCATGACAGCTTTTTGTGCACTCGGTAGATTCTCGCATAACTGCTTTCGGTAGGAACCGAAATATTGCTTCAGTAAAGCGACGGGGAGCAGTACGACGCGAACAAACATCGGGTAAATGAACCGCGCTGCTTCACTCTGCCTGCGCTGCAATAAAATGACACGCCGAAAGTACGGAATGAGCCTGTGCTGCCACCAAAGACGACTCCTTTGACAGCGACCGCGGCGTATGCCAACTGATGCAACTAAGAATTCAAGCCGGACGTAGTGTTGATCTCTTACCCTAAGTTCGTGCTGCTTGGTGTTAGCCGTGAAGGTTCCACAGCGTTAACATTTTAGCGAATAAGGTACAAACCACATTTTCCTTAACCAAGCCCAATTTACTTTCGCGTACTTACCAATAAGCGGGAAGTAAGCTACGGCGACCACTGATCATCTGAGGTGCAACACTGGCGTTCTCGACAATTAACCAAGCACGACCTTCGAGTAAGTCGCAGATGGCTCTGTCCTGTTTCCTAAGCTGAACCAGTACGACATTAACGGAATATCGAGAGGCTGGTGCTCCGGACACATGAGGAGAGCTGGGCGCCTCTTATAACTCCGTTTCATACATCAGGTGCAACATTATCAAAGCTAGCGCTCTTGTTTCCGCTGCCTGTATCCGCGGCCAAAAAGTAGTGCGCTCCTTGTGGTGAGCGAAACATAGTGCATGCTCTGCCTGAAGGCTTATTACACGAGACACGTATCATGAGCTTGATTAAATTCGCTCTTATTACTGACGACATGCTGTCTTTTTCTCGTGCCTTACACAACTCAGACACAAAGCAAGCGCGGAGTAGCACGCCTCCCTTTATTTTTCGGTGCGAACTACTTCTGTTCCTTTCACAGCGTTGCGCCTGATGTATGAAAGTGAGTATAGACGAGATGCGTCGCTTCGCCTTGGGCCGCAATCGCCGCCGAAGGCGTGCACTTCCATATTGAACCATGCCCGCCACGCGGACAGAGCGGCTGACGTTCGCCATGTTGTGGGGTGTGCGCAGCTGACGAACCACCTGTACGAGCCGCTGGGCCAGGGCTTCGGCATGGACCTGGTGGCGCTGAACATTCAGCGCGGCCGTGACCACGGCATCCCCGGCTACAATGACTGGCGAGAGTACTGCGGCATGTCCCGCATCACGGACTTCTCGCAGCTGGCCGAGATCATGACGCCCGAGTCGGCGCAGGCCTTCGCCCAGGTCTACAAGTAAGCATGCCTCTTTCACTGTGCTCATACCACATGTATACGCAGTAAATTGGGTGAAGCGCGAACGTTTCACAAATTTGATTGTCGAGGCAGTGCATAGTACACGGCGATTTCGCAGGTGCAGAAATGTAGGCGTATAAATTTTCGCGTTGTGTTAGAAACAAATGCCTAATGGCCCCCTCATGAAACGCTAGGAGTCAGTGTTGCATTTAGTTGGACGCACCTTACACGCGAATAAGGTGTAGCCTATATGAATTGCAGTTGATTCAAAACGAATACACACAAGCGTGTTTATGGCGCGCGAACACGACTTGTACTATTAGGCGATCTTCTTCATTAGCCATGCTTGGTTTGGGCTCAGCTCTTCCGTACATCGTCCCAGTGTGTGCTGGTTTCGCCTGAACCTGTCAAGAATACCCTCCGAATGCGCGTGGCAGGTCCCCCGACGACATCGACCTGTTCCCGGCGGGCGTGAATGAGCGCTCGGTGCCCGGTGGCACGTTGGGCCCCACGTTCGCTTGCATCGTGGCCGAGCAGTTCCGCAGGATGAAGAACGGGGACCGCTTCTGGTACGAGAACGGCGGCCTCGAGTCGTCCTTCAACGAAGGTGAGCGCCACGGCGGCTTCTCCTGTTTCGCTACCGCACTCTTCGTTTTGATTAATCATCCGTCGTGCACTCCGGACCCGCGTTAGCAGCACGGGCAATGACGCAAATGGAGGGCGCGTTCGTAGAAGGATCGCCAGACTCACACGTGCCCTTGTCGTCATGTGCGCGTGCCCTGAACCCGAACCTAACGTCAAGCGAAACGGTTACGTGAACCCGAGGTAACTTATATACACTTGCTACGTCTTTCGTCAGTCGTCTTATATTGCAGTGTCAGGTCACGTCTGCTGCATGACAGAGGAGGCCTCTCCAGCTGATATCTGGCTATGCTGATCCAACCGCGGCCGCCCACCAGATTTACGATCTCGTCTCTGTACCTGACGCCGCCATTTCTTTTTCCTCGGTGGTAGATCATTCGCTATCATTGCTCTCCGCATCACATATGCCCCGCCCTGGTTCTCTCCTTTCAGTGCGAAGGCACTCATACGCTCACCAGCATCGTATTGGCATCTTTGAATCTTGTGCCTTTGCCTAGCAACAGGGACAAGTTACAGAAGTCAAATTAATATCCGTGTCTGGGATTTGAACCCGCGGTGGCGCGAACAGATCAGCATCGCAGGCCGCTGCGTGAGAGCACCAGGCTATCACCGCAGCCGAACACGCCTCGTGTTAAACTGCAACGCAGTCTCGCGCTGTGCATTGCCCATCGTCGTCCTCGTATAATAATACTGCCCCTGCTTTCGCACGATAATCGGTTCAACCAAGCTAAAACGCTGACACTTTTTTTTGTGTCTTCATCTCAGCTGCTAGTCCATTGTTTTAACGTTAAAGGTCCCGTTCAGCGGGTAACCCGGCGTCGTTGTGACTGGAAAATCCTGATTGGTGGAGAGAGTAGCGATGTAGGAAAGCAGTTCCGCTGAAAGCAAAAAGCGTGGTCGAGCAATATCGAGCCGCTGTCCTTACGCTAACTCCACAGAGCGACGTTCGTTCAGTGGTGTGAATAAAGACCATGTACGAGCACCTCACTCCGCACAGTAGGCGAATTACATTACAGGTAAACTTAGTTAATTAGCGTCACCAATTAATGCGGGCGATGATGCGTAATAAAGCAGTACGTGATGGCAACAAGCATGTCGACGTCTGCGAAATGGTGCGCCGGGGCACCCCCGAGCGACCGTATAGGGACCCTGTAACGTCACCGCGTCATACTCTGAAGCTGAACCTAAAGGAGCGTTGAAATTATTTCGATGGGCACATTCTAGCGCTCGCAGCAGCTCGCAACCGATTAGGACGACGCAGCTCGCCGCGCGTCCCCTACCCTGATGACGTCTGTGGGCAGACGGGGCGAGCTTGAAGGCTGGCTACTCTGCCCAGTGACGTCATCGGGGTTGGGGGTCGACGCACAGTGAGGTGTGTCGCCCTAATCGGTTGCGAGCTACTGCGAGGAGCGATTTTTAAAATTATTTACGAATTATAGGGTCCATGCAGAGCTTTCAAATTTGACTGGAATACCCACAAAGACCGCTCCTACAGATCTGTTGCACTACAATACGTCCATCAAAATCATTTCAGGGTCTCTTTAAGTGTCCCCAATATTTTCGTGCAGTCATGTGAGTCTAGCAGACGGGTCATGTGGTGTAGTCGCGTCAGGTTTTGGTTTATTTTTACTTTCAAGCAAGATAGTCACAGCCACCCTGTTATCTTTGTTGCCGTTGCTCACGGGTGCAGTTCGCTCCTCGTAGCAGCAAAAGTGCAAAGATAAATGCTCAGATTTCATGTACAGGGTCAATCACACTGAGCGTGAACACGGCTCTGCGTGGCTGCGCGCATGCCGATCGACCCTGTACACATCAGTTTACCTGCGATTCTTGATAGGACTATGGTGCCGTTTCGCTTGCCGCCCGTTTGCTAGCTCTCGAGCGGACGGCGCCTGTAGACCTTTCAAATGTGGGCTCCCTGGGCGCTGCCATATTGCTCGCTGGACTGTCGTGTGCACCTCGCGCTGAACACGGAGGAAGCAGCAACGGAGCCGGTTTCCGACAGCCAAGAGAGGAGGCGTTTCCACTACTGACACCTTTCCATCAGGTGAGGGAGTGTCGAAATGCCTTTTCTCTGGGCTGTTACAAACCGGGTCCGCTGCCACTTCCACTGCACTAGCGCCAGGTGCACACGACAGTCCAGCTAGCAGCAATGTGGCGCGACGCCCGGGGAGCCCACATTTAAAGGTTCATACCAGACTATGTCATGTAAGTACATGCGCTGGCAAGCGAGCTGTTCCTGAAACTGCATATCTATATCCAAGAAACAGCTCCGGATTTCTGAAATTCACTCTTTTCGCAAGATGTGGCGACCACTGAGAAGTACGCAAAAATTCCTCTGCTAAACAGACAGCTTGTTGAAAACACACACGCACACGCACATACACGCGCGCGCGCGCGCGCGTAGGCGCCGCAGGCGCGTTCCGTTTCCACGAGGAACCAACTGTGTATGCGAAATGGCGGTTGTGTCAAAAAAAGGCGAATTCACTTCCGCTGCGTTTGACACGTGGGCAGCTTGTTTTCTGTAGGCTGCTTCAACAAGTCCCGGCGAATTTTTGCACTGCAGGACTGAACTATTTCCGAATTTGCTGGTAGTGAAGCCGAATCTACAGCTGGCGCCGGCGGATTAGAGGAGCAGTTCTCAAAATCACTCGCCTGCTGGGGCGACCCGTGGTCAGCTTGTAACTTAATTGGTCAGGTCACTTTCGTCGTCGTTATCATCCGGATTACGTACTGCCATGCATGCAGGACAACGGCCTTTCCCACTCATCTCCGACCTGGCCTGTACAGCGCCAGCCACGTGCATCCTTGGAATCTAAACAAATTTCCTTATCTCCATCTGGGATCTTTTGTGCTACCCTACGGCACACCGTCCGTTATCTACTCTAGCTCCGCATTATGTGCTCTGCCCAAGTCCGTTTTGTCTCCTTGGTTTTAACTATATTATCATCAACTTGGGTTTGCCTATTGCGCGTTGTTCCCTTTCTGGCTCTCAACGTTATCCTCTTCCCTTTCATAGTCCACTATCGCGATTGCCGAAACAACGGGTTCGAGTCATTCGAGGCCGTTCTTACGTGCCCCCGACTCATTCGCTGGCGCCAGCTGAATTTTCCACTTCAGTGGCAACAAACTGGGCGACAAAGCGTAGTTGGAAACGCATGAGGGCGGCCCGAGTCACGCCACGATCGTACGAGCGGTGGTCGCATGCTTCGCGTCTCTCGAGTCGCGCCCTTTGGGGAGCCACGGCTCACGTCGGCCGCTAACGTCACGCACGTCCCACATAACGGGGCAAGGCGGGGGTTCCTGTCGTCGCAGCTTTTCTGAAAACGCGCCTTTATCGATGCTACTTGCGCACAGATAGCTGTGCGCCGTCGAGCAACGCATCAATTTTCCAACTTGTCTTTGTTGGCACAGTAGAGAGCGAAAAGATAATGGGTATCAGCCGGAGTACTCCACTCATGAATCTTTACTGCATGTCACCTGCCAGGCTTTCTTAAGTGCCCCATACTGTAGTCCAATACTCCTAGCCTTTTTCGATGCAGCAACAATGGTTTACATAGAGTGTGTTCAACGCCAGCTTGAAACTGCAATGCAGTCAGCGCGATGTTAGAGGCAAGTGAGGCAAAAATGGTGAACTCGCCTTTACACCTTTTCCTCACGGGCTCCGCCGTATGGGAGAAGCAGCTAATTTCTCGTCCTGTCTTGACAGCAATACTGGCTTGCGCTGTCGGTCTCAGCTTTGTTTGGATGAACAGGAGCAATCGCTAGCTGGGCTGTGTAATCGTGTCCTCTTCTCATATATGAAAGTCCGAAAAAAAAAAGGCAGCAAGGTTGCGACAACCAGCGTGGAGCACCTTGCTTTTTTAATTTTTTCTTCTTAAAATATCAGTATGTGTACATGTTCTTGCCGAAGACTTATTTGGAGTCTACCTATGCTGTTGAACAGCCATGCTTTGTTAAAATGCGCTGAAAGGACAAGAAAACTGCTTTCTTAGCTCAGTGCAGCGTACGCTGAGCCCACACTGCTCATCTGCCGCACAAGCCAGACGGAGGAGGAAAGGGCCTGCGCCGCGGCCGCTGTCCTCCTCGCCCGTGAAAACGGTCTATAGCACTTGCAACATAGCCTGTGATTGTTCCGCCGTCCCGGAGGACTTCCAGTGCCCATGCTTTTGAAACGAGCCGATTTTTTTTTTCATCTCGCGCTCACAGTGTGACGTGATCTTTTCTATCTGCAGTGCAAATTGAGGAAATCCGCAAGGCAAGCTTGGCACGCATCATTTGTGATAACACGAACCTGCAATACGTACAACCCCTGGTTATGATCCGGGAACTAAGCTGGTGAGCGCGACGTTCTTTTCATTTTTCCCATTCAGCAGCGCATATGCATTCTCACCACCAGGCACAATGACAAACTCCTTTAACGCTCCACGCAGGAATCCCAAGGTGGACTGCAACGGCGCTGACATTCCACGAGTCGACCTCGACAACTGGCAGAACGAACCAGTCTGGACGTGAATACGCATCCACCTCCGCGCGGAAACTCAGAGTCAATGCGACACGCACTTTCCCCTTCAGAGCTAACGCGCTTCGCTCATGTTTCATACCGTGTCTCTTGTGCTGTTCGAATGTTGCCTGTGTTGTGAATCGTTCTTCATTAAAAAATTGTCAACAAGATTGGTTTGGTCCCCTGCGCATTCATGTGTGTCGAGCTTTAGGTGGCGTTACTGGCACTAATTCAAGCCATCTAGCGGTCACTTTCGGGAGTATGCTCGGGAGAACAGTTGCCGCCTTTTATCGGTTATTGCCAGGATGGCCGAGGTTCGCGGCTGCGATTTTTCTTTTCTTTGAGTGCCTGACGGTTATTTATTTGGCAATAGCAGCAGCTATAGTGTGGCTTTGTGTGAAAGAGGGCACATTCACAATGAACTAAGGCCATCGAATACTTTCTGGTATAAAATATAATAGAATAAAACACGTAATAAGACCATATGTGATTGGACTGCATTCCTGGCCGGGAAGGGATCAAGTGAAATCGAGCGGCAGGCTCCTCGACCGAGTGTACTTACCAAGCTCAACACCAGGGGCACGGCCGTCGCCTTTTACGCGGCCTATGGCCCGGGCGCTTGTGCGCAGTACCACTGTATGCACCATGCCGGATGTAATCTGTTGCACTTAAGGAGGACAAATCCTGATGAATGTTCTCAGCAGAGTTGCCATTCATCACAAGAAATGAGAAGCGGAAAAGAAAATATTGTACCGGCACAATTTCAACCCGCAACATCATACTTCCCTAAGGACAACAAATAACAGTTAGACGAGGTCTTTATGAAGCCTTTAAAAAGCTTTGTAGGGGCATAATTGTGTACATTGCGGATTCGCAACTTTTTCCTTGAGTGTGCTCTGCCTAGCACTGATTTCTTTGTATCAAGCGAATTTAGCATCCTTCATATTGCAAAGAAGGTGCTTTCTTGTGTCAACTAGCGAACGCAGCAAATAATATTTCATAAAGAAGCGGCCATGGTAACACGTCATCCGCCGTTTTCTTAGACAAATTGTGCCACCAGTATTAATGTTAATATTTTTTCTCGAATTTCTAGCGTCACGTGCACTTCGAAAAATAAAATAATTGCATGATCCCTATGGTGTTAAATTTTACAATTCCTGGTATCTTATTATTACTGTTTCCATTTATTTTGACATCTTGAGAAAAATTTTGTACACGTGAGTAAAAAAAAAATAACCATTGGTTTGCTCTGTTGGAAAGCTAACGATTTGGCTTTCTTGAGGCGTCGATATACGATCTAGGCGGAAAATTTTGTTTTTAATCGGCATGCTAAATGGCGCCTAAAAGGGTTAGCATAGCAGATAATTCTATGATAGCCTGCAGGAATATTCAGAATGTCGGCATGTCTAGATATAACAGGTAGCCTGACCGGATTACCATGACTATTGGAGCTCCAAACAGACGTGAAGCACCACTAATAATTTTGCATAATTTTAGGGGCAGCCTGTGTTTTACTCTTAAGTGGTGCATGGAGCCCTTCATATTTTCTGCAGACTTCTGGGATCCGCGGTTATTTCACAGGTGGTAGCAAAGTTAGCGACAAGGAGAGACACGCAGGCATAGCCATTTTCACAAGTATAGGGTCCAAGGGGTTCCATTCTAGTCCATGCTGTGTGACTCGTTAGGCACCAGCAAAGTTCATAATCTCTTTATGATGAGACCCATCAGAAACTCTGGGCTTGCGCGGATCGTACGAGAGCACCACAGCATGCGTTGCTCAGAAGCGAACACCGCGGCGTCTTTACTTTTGACAAATGTTGTTCATGTTTGTCTGTTTGCTTTGTTTTGATAGAATTGGTGCGTGCAAGGAAGGAATAAAGTTTCAGGGAACTTGCAGAATAATACCATGGTCGACCAGGCTCGGTTTCCGAACACATTGTACGAATACACGTACGAGCATTGTCAAAGGGAAAGATTAAATTTAAGCCAATAACCAAATTTGCTTTATTATATTTGCATCAAAAGACATTAATGAGATAGCGTGCTCAGAGGAACACCCAGAAAAATGAAAGCCTCGTTCTTACTCGTTTTGGGGAAACATGACGGCGAAGCACATAGCATGCCGATAAATAGTTGTCGGCCACGTTGGTTCGGCCTGTGTGTGCATGCGTGCGCGGGACTTGCACCACGCAGGGGAGCGGTGCACGACAGTGTGACAATACTGAAACGCTGACGCAGTGGTGACGTGTCCGTATAAAGGTCGTCAAGATGCATGGTGAGCGCGTGACTGGGAACCCAAGCGCTATCAGTAACTCCTATCTGCGCATTTCTGCGAACCCAGTTCGCAGCACAATTCCGACGCTATCGACCCCCTGCAGTGGACCCGGCTTCGTTTCACGCCTTTATCGCGCATGCAAAAAAAGTCTGAAATGCAGTCTCCCGTGTCCGGCCGGAGCGGAGAGCCCAGCTTCCTTGTGTCGGGCTCTATCCGGGGGCGACTGCAAATATCCGTCGCATTATATAAAATATAACACTATAAGCAAGACGTGGCAACGTGTCCACGTTGCTTTGAAATCCACCTATGGAATCGTGCGATGCGAAATAATCGATGTAACTGGTTTGGTTCATAGGGAGGTTGAACGTCCCAAAGCGACCCGGGCTACGAGGGACGCCGTAGTGAAGGGCTCCGGAAATTTCGACCACCTGGGGTTGTTTACCGTGCACTGACATCGCACAGTAGACGGGCCTACAGCCTTTCACTTCTATCGATATTCGACTGCCGCAGCCAGGATCGAACCCGCGTCTTTCGGGTCAGCACCCGAGCGCCATAACCACTGAGCCACCACGGCGGCACAATCGATTTAACTGTCTGCCTTATATTTCGACTACCTGGACTATACAACTGCAGAATAAAGGAAGGCAGTTTCAGCCGATAGTTCCACCTGATGATTCTTTCTGAGTGTTAAAGTTCCGTCCGAGAGCTTGCCAAGCACACGTGCTTTCCAATGCCGTCCGGGGCAGCAACCGTGTCGCATAGCTTGACAGATTTATTAAAGAAATATTCATAAAAAAAAGCCGAGCATGGTGATAACTGCTACCACACCTTTCAAAAAGGGACGCTCCTATCTTCCATTCATCCATGCGCCTGCACGATCGAGCCTGCCCCGCCTTAGACGCATTCTTAGCAGAGTGGCTTGTTGGGCGAGTTGGTTTACCATATTGAAACTATACCTGCGCTCAAAAGACACGGACTGAAAGATAAAGACACACACGCCACGATATAGCTCTAACATAAAAGAAGAGAAGAAAAAAAACGCCTTGAACCTCGAAATACCAGTTCTAAGAGGCTGTTTACATGGTATGCGCTTCCAAGGGCTGTAGTGCATACAAGGACGGCGCAGAATTTTCGCAAATTTTGCGAAAACGTCACGCTGCAGGATGAAGGAATGGAATATGCAACACATTGCAATACCCGCAGAGAAAAAAAGAGATGCTACACCTGTGCTGATCAAAATGACGGACATGGCCAGAAAGAAAAGCACCAAAGGAATA
This sequence comes from Amblyomma americanum, assembly GCF_052857255.1. Taxonomy (NCBI): domain Eukaryota; kingdom Metazoa; phylum Arthropoda; class Arachnida; order Ixodida; family Ixodidae; genus Amblyomma; species Amblyomma americanum. Next base: position 196,452,329 of record NC_135497.1, on the reverse strand, counting down.
ATTCTTTAAAAGATCGTTAGGTGATATCGTCTTTTCTTCCAGCTTGAGCAATGACAGAAAACGTAAAAGTGCCACTATTAAATCTGTATTCCGAAAGTTGTATGACATGTGTCGTTCTTGAGCTTGTAGTATTAAACGGAAATAAATACTAGTCAATGTTGCCAGTTGGAAAATAACTATTAGGAAGGATGAAATGGAACTTCAGCTAGAATGAGTTGGCTCTATACGCTAATTATTGGAAGGCCGAATTTTTTGTCCACGCCCATGAACTGGTCCGGTTGTGGCGGCACAAACGCGAGAAGGAGCTAACAAGGACAAAAACAGTAACTAGCCGCACCTGCTCATAAATTAATTCGCTTGCAGGCACGTACGCACGCGCATGCTCCGGGAAAAAAAAGTGCCCGTTTGAAGAAGCATAATCCCCTTATCGAAAACGGACAGAAAGCAGACGACCACAAGTTTAGAAGGACACAGACAAGTGTTACACTCGTCACAAAGTTTGTTCGGCGCCCGACAGCAGATAATATATTTTGACAAAAGCGTGCTGCGCATGCTGCCGCGATGAAAAAAAAAAAACAGCTACGCACTGTCTACAGAAAATTGCCGAAAAAACTAAGCTCGCTCGCATCCAGTGAAGTGAATGTGGCTCCAACCCAATCAGTGCCTCATCCTTCGCCCAAAACCTTGAGGGAATCGCGGCTCCCAATCGCAAGCAGAGCGACGCGCAGGCAGGTGCGGGTACCATTCGTAATAAAAAGTTTTATTAAAAGCAGCGCACGTGCAGTGGCAGGTGCGTGCCCGGCAGGTACGCCCTTAGAAAGAGCTCAAAACAGTGGACTTCCCTCTGTTGTGGCATCTCATGCGTCAACCATTTTCGTGCTGCTAAAAATCACTTCTACAGTGCCCATCGACTGTACGGTGATACGCCTTGCCTGTGTAGTTCGTTAAGAGCACTAAATGACCAACTACATGTGTAAAAAATTTTGAAGCTTTAAGAACACTCAAAAATAATTTGCCAGATAAGGATTGACCACGAAAAAAAAAATATGTTGCGCAAAATCGGCGAGACCCAAGAACCAATACACAATGCCGCATCTTCGCAAGAAACGATCAACTTGAGGAAGGATATGCCTCCAACAACACCAAGCGATTATCCATTGACATGCCTGCTGAATTTCGGAACTTGATAAGCCTATTCCGCTCAATGCACGCTGTTAGCAAGGAAGACAATTCTGAGCGGAATACTGAATAAAGCAAATTCTACGTCTAGAGAAAACATAAACGTAACTCAGCGTTTACCCTGCAGATATATGCACACTTCGTCAGCCACCTTGACAATAAAAGCGTCGTTTACGTGAAGGGCAATCAGCTGCACCAAGAAAAACTTTTTTTTCGTGTTGTTGTTCCAAATTGTTCTGAAATGATGGAAACTCCAGGAGTCTAGGCAGCAAAAAAAAAAAAAAAAAAGGAGTGCCGTCATCACTCGCTTGCTTGGCTGCAGCTTAAGGTTCTCGAAAAATTTTCCATTTCTGGTTTGGCTCTACGGACACAATAAAAACAATTAAAGACATGTTCGACGCTTGAAGGACTATTTAGCTGCTGAAACTGCATTCCAGCACAACAAATTTATCCTTCTTGTGTGGCTGCACCAGTCACACGTCGCTCTCCTGTTATTTTTCTTATCATCCCAAACAAACGAGAAGCGAATAAAACCTGCTTGAGGCATTTAGAAGCCAAGAATTTTTGCAGCGCTGTAAAAAGAGAAAATGAACTATTAACGCGATTGCGTTGAAGGCCTCGTTCACCAGAAAATCCGGTGTCTGCGTTGTGAGGGAAAAATCACGGGCACAGCTCTGGCAGGTGCATGGCCCCCTGAGAGCAACCTATGAGGCAGGTGAGCCACCTAGGTCACGTGACCTTGCGGCGTCATCACAACCTGCCCACCGGATAGTGAGCAAACTGCCCACCATGTTAAGTGGCAGTTAAATTAATTATTGGTCGCTCGAGAGGCTCGAGAGAGGACATGGGTCGCACAAGCTCCATCGGTGGCAGCACCTGCCATCGCATGGCAGTGGCGCATCGCTTAACCTCTGCACCTCTGCGCCAGGAGGGGTATGAGGGCTCCCAGGGATCAATTAATGTTAAGTAGAGAATGACCTTCCGCATATATGGGAATTAACCTATTACGCTGTCGCGTCATACCCTTAAGGCGGTGCTTAAATGTCCCCTCCAATTTTTTTGTTTAGCATTTCAACAAATCTCGACTGCCTGAAGTTATCACAATGGTTTCTATTGCTCCGGGGTCCCTCACTCTTTGCTCGACAAGCATGCTACCTGTTCTTAACAGTGCTTGTTTACGTCAACGTAGTCGGGAGATATCGAAGGGCAGGGGTTCCTGACCTCCACTTCCACAGCTCGGGCGACTCTCCTTGAAAAAAAGAACAGTAGACAGGTAGAACAGGGGCACACCTTTATGCGCTGCACTCTGCTCTGCAACGCCCCCTTGTATTTATAAACATTGGCAATTAATACAACCTTTGAAGCAAAGGCACCTTATCATGTCTACACGTAGTGGCAGACAAGAGATATTTGTGAAGCGCCATTATATCCGAGCCATCTACGTCATTCACCGGTGGCCATGTGACCACTGCGCACATGTAGATGTCAAACCCGCGAGGGCACCCCTGCTTTGCCTCATGCGCGAGCGTCCGATACGCGCACCGTCGGCCCCTTTACACCGCGAAGTCTTGGGCAGACAAACAGATCGACAAACACGGACGGCAGACGGCTGTATCAGCGGCGACGCCGCCGGGCATTGTTGTGGGCATTTTCAATTGCAAATTGCGGCAGCAAGAGAGCGACGATAGCCGAGCCAGTTCCAGCTGGCTGCGGGCGTCCTCGTGCGCACTAGCCAGCCGGCTCAGTCCGGATTTCCGAGCTCGATATCGAAATGTATGTGCTGTCCGGGCGATCAAGATAGGCGCTTATCGACGAATGTAGCTACCGAGGATGAGCGCACCGGCCCGTGGCAAAATGCTCATGTAAACAAGCTAAACAAGCGCATGTGCCGGAAGCTGACACGCCCGCCCGCCCGCCGCTCGACAGCGAGTCCTTTCGCGAGGCGCGAGTTGATGCTTCATTTGATTGTTGTGATCAGAGTGTACCTTCGAGCAACATCGAATAAATTCGGTCCCATTGACAGAAACTTAAGCAGCGAATAATAAAGGAATTGATTGATTGCATTACGATACATGCTGCGGTGGAGGGCTCCGGATTTACTACTTCGCCCGTACAGAACTGTAAAATCTCAGTTACACAGGCATTTTTTTTTCATTTCGCCGCCATCGAAGTGCAGCCGCCACAAATGCAGCCATAATTCTGGGGCAGAAAGACGAGGTGAAAACCCAGGCGCGACAGCGATGGATGACTAATGGCTGTCAGCTGCCCGTTCCGTCCGTTGTCCGTTTAAAAAAGGGTCCTGCAACACTCTTAGTTGAAAGCGTAGTTCTGCTCCGGAGGTTCCCTTCTGCTCACAGCATTTTCGGAAATTATTTATGCGGGGAAAATAAAGAAACACTGCAGTTTAGACGGTTTTCGGCTCGTGGCGCAAAAGGAGGGCCAATTACGTCCTCGATTTCGTCGCTGGCTGCACACAGCAGAGAACGCAAGCGCGGTGCTGTGTTCCTGGATTTCATTGCTTCTCTACGCGACTGCGGATGCACTCTGTACCACCGTCTGCGCACGTCTTTAGAGCCGTCCCTTCGCTTCGGCGTGATGCCCAGCTTCCGCGTCGGCGAGTCGAAGGCCCCTCGCACCGCGGAGGAGGGGCGCGTGCGTCGCATGCCTGCAGGGAGCGGAGCGTCGTCCGAGGGTGCGGCCCACCTGGAGACAAAGGGTGCCGTGTAAACAGTTTCGCCAGACAAGCGTGGAGTGTTTGGCCAGAGGGGCGCACGTGCCTCGCGCCAGCTAGCCCGTCACCACACCGACGAAAACAGTGGCATGTGGCCAAAACCATGCGCCCCACACACGGTGGCCGCCGCGATCAGGCGCGCACCCCGGGCGAGGCGCGGGGGTCTGGATTTGCGCAATAGACCTAGCGGCGCTGCATCGGGCGCGCGATCGAGGGATATATGAGTCAAGGAGCTTTTCTTGCGCTTTCTCTTTTGTCGTGTTATTGATGTCGTCTTCTATTTCGAAAGCTAATTTGGATCGTTCGCACCACGCAACCTTGGATTGTTAAACAAGCACAAACATTTTAATAAGAACGATTTCCTTAAAACACCGGCACAGTGGCTGTCACTGCACATATCTTCCAACGCTAGCCGCCCTCCTTCTGCGCGTTAACATCGCGTTCGACATGCCGCTGACCGACGCGTATGCGGACGAGGTGAGAGGAGAGCGCGTTCGTGGCTGCATCCTCAAGAAAGGGGATGCAAGGAAAACGATATAAATAGGCGGTAGCACTTATGCAGAACGCGAAAAATCTGTTCTAATTTGATTTGTGTGGTTTCTGGTGGACACAGACAGCGGGATACCACTCGGAAGCGTTTAAGGGAATGTCGGTGCATGTCCCACGCGATCTGTGAGCACGAGCACTTCTAAGGCTGCACCAGGTCTGCCCTTGCAGCTTCGAGTAGACTTGCAGTGCAGTCATAAATCCCGCAGTGTGAAGGCGCTGCAACTCTGTGTGACGTGGTATGCGCTTGCCAGAAACACCCTGAACACTCGCTAGAGCAGTGGGAGCAGGTGTTGGATCCAACACAGACCCGGAGCACCAGAGCAAGCTGGTGGAGATATAGGGCCTGCCTGATGGCTAAATCCAACGAGACCCCGGAATAGGGGACCCGACCACCGCATGCTCTTGAGGACAGAAAATCGGCAGAGATGAAAAGCGCAAACCAGTGGCGGTTAAGAACCGTTACGCAAATGGCTCGTTTACGGCGCGAAGAAAAAACAAACGTGGAATCGATGCTGGAGAAAGTGTATATTTTCGTTCGCGATATTCTCGGATTTAAGGAAAGAAACGTAAATTATAATCCAGCACACCGAATTTAGTCTTTTGCCGGGATTTCTTTCATTGTTCTGCCGTGAAAAATCCCCTCCTCATTGTACCGGATTCTTTCGAAAATTTCTGAAAGTAGAGTGCTTGAAGTATTAAAAAAAAGTTAGGAACACACTCTGCCGCAGCAGACATCAGTCCCTTAAGAGAGCTTACTAACTGAATCGCTCGCTAACTATTACGTACTGATTAACTTTTCATTAACACAGTCTGGTGGTTAGTGCCAATGGGGAGTTTGTAGCCACGGTCAGGAAGATGCTACATCAGCTTTTGACACGAAGAAAAAATCGTTCTTTAGAGCCCCGCACCGCGTCGAAATCGGGGGCTTTTTTCCCGCATGAAAGAGCTCAACGAGCGCGCAGAAAGCATAGTACAAACGCATGCAGCGTCCGCCGATGACGTGTTGCAGTGTCTACTGCATCAAACTGCCTGAGCTGTGGTACCACGTCATTAGCGTTATTAGGGAATTGTCATTAGCAATATAGATAAGATAGTTAAAGCAGCCGAATAGTGCTCCACAAATGTATACAGCAGCCAATGTGTAATCACAACGTTAATGAGAGAGGCAGTAGCGCACAGCAAAGCGACATCCGACCAGAAACAAAACAGGAAGTAAAGAAAGCCTTAAGAGCAATGCAAAAGGGGAAAAGCAGCTGGTGAGGATCAGGTAACAGCAGATCTGTTCGAGTACGGAGGATAGATTGTACTAGAGCCCTGTATACGCAATGCCTTATGACCTGAAGCGTACCAGAAGCTTGTAAGACCGCAAACATTATCTCAATTCATAAGAAAGGAGACGTCAAGGACTTTAAAAATTACAGACCGATCAGTTTACTGTCCATTGCCTACAAGGTATCTACTAAGGAAATCCCAAATAGAATCAGGACAACCTTAGACTTCAATCAACCAAAGGATAAGGCATGCTTTCGTCAAGGACACTCGACAACAGACCACAACAGACCATATTCACGCCATCAGTCGGGTGGTAGAGAAATGCGCAGAATAAAACCAACTCCTATATATAGCCTTCGTTGATTACGAGAGAGCATTCAACTCAGTGGAAACCTCAGTAGTCATACAGGCTTTGCGAAATCAGGGTGTAGAAGAGCCTTATGTCAAAATACTGGAAGATATATATAGCAACTGCACAGCTACCATAGTCCTGCATAAAGTCAGCAATTAAATTCCAATAAGGGAGGGCGTCAGGCAGGCAGACACGATCTCGCCAACGCTATTCACTGCTTGTTTACATGAGGTAACGAAAAGGGTTCAGCTTAAGTTAAGGACAACGGAAAGAAAAATGATAGGTGTAACGTTAAGAGACCGGAAGAGGGCAGAGTGGGTGAGGGAACAAACGCGAGTTAATGACATCCTAGTCGAAATCAAGAGGAAGAAATGGACTTGGGCAGGGCATGTAATACGAAGGCAAAATAACCGCTGGTCCTTAAGGGTAACGGAGTGGATTCCAAGAGAAGGCAAGCGTAGCAGGGGGCGGCAGAAGGTTAGGTGGGCGGATGAGATTAAGAAGTTCGCAGGCATAGGGTGGGCGCTAGCTGGCAAAGGACAGGACTAATTGGAGAGACATGGGAGAAGTTTTTGCCCTGCAGTGGGCGTAGTCAGGCTGATGATGATGACGCAATTTCTTTTGTTTCGTCGCATGGCGAAAGGAAAATGAAAACCATCGCCGACTACGTGGGCGTAATTCTTGAGAGCGCCAGTGCTGTCTTAATGGCCATAGTCGACCATAGTTTGTGGTTAATCGAAAAGTGCCTCGCAGTTCTGGAAGACCGCAAGATGAGTTCGCAGTGATTGTAGGCACTGAAAGAAAGAGAAAAAAAAATTTTCGTTATGCTTCTCCGGCCAAGGTCGCTGGTTCAAGTTGTGTTGAGGCTGCAGGCCGGGACGGTGAGAGACGTGTTCCCTGGGGTGCTGCAAAAAGACATAACGCCTTGTTTTCAGATTGATCTTGGAATCTCAGTCACTTCGTGTCATTAGAGCGCCCGTGCATTCAAAGGGGCCCTTTGTGTCGGACAGCTTTTTTCCCCCAGCTCGTATAGCAATGCGCACGCGCTCGAGCGCTTCGAACATCGTGCTGGCGGCAGTTATCAGCGTTTCGAAAACTACGGTATTGGGCCAACTTTTATCTCGGAGCCCTCAGAAGTGACTTCCATTTTGAAGTACTGTGGGACACATGCTGGAGCTGCACGTTGAAACAAGAGCTGGGCATGTAGCAGAAACAAATGCAAGGTTATCTCTGTGTCTTTTCCGCAAAGAGATAACGGTATCGAAAACGGTGGCGCACGTCTGTCTTGAGAGCCCGCCGTGGCGCGATACCCCTGGCGTTTCGAGCATGTGGGCGACATGCATCATATGTCGGGTTCGGACATCCACCCGATGACTTCGCTTTCCTACTCAGGAGCTGCAGGAGCTCTTCACTCCCAGGTCATTCGCCCAACCCAGTCGTTTTCAAAAAAATACGCGGCATACGTAGTGCGTGGCTTCGCGCTGACATCAGTACCCATTAATTGCTGGCGCGCTCTGCCGGCTAACAGAGTGCACTCTACGTAACTGCATGCAAGAAATTTACTCAGAGGCTGATCATGACCGGAACCAACGGGATCACAGGGCGTCAACAGCACCGGGAAGCAATTGAAAGGTATACAAATATGTTTAAAAGCGTAAGCGTGCTCATCCGGCACTGACTGTTTTGTATATAAAGTTACAAAGCTTTTTTTACCCCCCCCCCCCATTCGCAAAGTATGACAAGTATTAAAGCCTTCCCCTTAGAAGACAACACGTTCGGTTTTAACGTGCGTGGTTGGTCTTCCTTTTGGTCTCCTGTTTCCCACGAACTGTTTGCCAGATTGTCGACATTGAAATAGATTCTCTGCAATGTGCAGCCAGCTTGCCAATAACGGAAGCGCCAGCTGCATGGTTTTAGCCATTCCCACCATTTTCCGTCGGACAAATTCGACGTACTTGCTGTTCGAGTTCGAAATAATAGCACAGAACTGCGTGGATCTCACCTGAACATGAGCGTGCATGCAGTTGACGCGGCCATGCATTACGAGACATTTGTTCCACTGCCGTCATCCGGCAGATCAAGAGGAAACAATGACCAATATTTATAAGCCATAAAACAAGAGGCAAGAATGAACAAAACTTCGTGAACAGGAAGTCGCGCTTGGTGGTCGGAAGCACCTTACGTGTTCAAGCATGCAGACGACCATCGCGCCGCAGCGACGTATTAGCTCCGCCAAACAAGCCACGCACCTTTGGAAACAGTGAGCATACATCTGGCAGAAGTAGCTTTAGCGGAAGCGTGCGCTAGGTGGTTGAGTAAGGCGTACCGTCACAGCGCGAGAATGCAAGACTGGCTTTAACGGAACACTGTATGTATCAAGTGGGCAGCTTGTGTCACTGCAGCTCTCCGAGCACGCTGCCGCGCTGGGGTTCAGTTGTCAGGCGGCGTGCTGCTCTGAAACAGCCTTTGTAACCATTCATACCCGTCTATGCGGGCTTCTGCACTGCTCTAAAATGCATGTGTACCTTCTCGTTCTTAGTTCTCCATGTGCCTTACAAGATTGTTAATGAGTTTTGTATTGAACAGCCCATACACACACGCACGAAAAGAGACAGAGTGTGTATTAGGTAGGGCTTTCATTTCAACGCGTCCTGCTCACCTGAGGCGTATTCTCGTTAATTCGTGCGAAGCACTGCCATACGCTCCTTCACGAGATAAGCAACTGCGGGTTTCTTATCACGCACAATTCTGACGACTCGCGGCGACCTTGGGTGCGATGGTCGCTTTTCATTTCGGCCGAAGAAACGGTCTGCGCACGCCCCGATAAGTGTCCCCTTTCACGCAACGAGCGCAAAGGATCGTGAGTGACCACCACATCGTGGCGGGTACGGGTACACTCGAGAGCAAGAGCGCCAGACAAAGGGGGGGAAAGAATGCATAGGACATGAGGCAAACGATGAAAGCGGGGTAAACAGCAAGGCGTAACCAACGATGCACAATCATCTACAGCCCGTATAGTGCATAAGCACTATGGCAAAGCGAGCATCCCCATCCCGTTTTTGTGCTCCGACCCTGCGGATGCTCCCGGACGGGCCTCGTGGGATTTTCGGCCGTCCACAGCCCCAACAATGGTCCCCCGAAAGTATCGTACAAAAACAGCAGCGCGTTCCCGGGGACCTCTGCCCTGCCCGCGCAAGGGCGGCCGCGAATGCCGTTCAGTCGCATGCAGCCACAGATACGTCAAACGCTGTTTCGCAGCGCGAAAGTGTGCGCAACACGCCGACGTTCGTTGAACCCGCGGCGCAGCGTTTAGGGCGCCGGGATCTCCGCGTGCTGCCTGCGCAAATGGTTGGGCGCGATACCGCGCACCTGTGCCAAGCCGCATTCAGAGGGCGTGCAGAGGGGTATGTTTATCTGTGTGCAGACAGATTCTCTTTGTTGACAAGCTGCGCGTCCTCCAACAACAAAAGGCCTCCACCGATCGGTGCTGATGTGTCGCGACACAAGCGATTACCTTCGCGACTGAAGGGACTCTCCACCTGCTGGCCTTACATTGTCCGACAACCCGCTCCCTAGCCTCCGAAAGCGCCAGCCCGACGCTCAGCTCTTCCTTCCGATAATTTTTTTTTTGCGTTGCAGCATGGCAGAGATAGCCCCCCAGTGAGCGCTTCCA